>NC_056746.1:575472413-575772413 GCF_019279795.1 Protopterus annectens
CTACTCATAGTAGTGCTTACTGTACGCAGAGTGGAAGCTTTTGAAAGAGGAGGCAAGATGGTGGCAAAATGCAATATTGTTAGAGTAAGTGATGTAGAATTAGTAAAACAGGTGAAGCTAGTAGATGAAAGAGTCACGGAGGAAAGTTGAAGAATCCAGTATTAGTGGAAAGGAAAAAGCATGTGTGACAGATAAGCTGGAGATGTTCAAATTACAGAGATTCAACCAGGTGGGTTAGAGACTGATGAACTGTTGCAACTATTAGAAAAGGAACATCCAGCAAAGGACTCAGCAGTATCATGGAGATTTACGGCAGAGAGACTGTTTCAAGAGGATTATGATGAGAGAACTACATAGAACTGTGTAGGATAAAATAACTAGTTTGCAAATGACAAGCAAGTGGATAAAATTGGCAGAAATGGCAGGGGCAGCTGCAAGATGTCAAGGATCTGGAGGACAGATAGTAAAATGCTCACCATGTCCAATAGTAAAAATATTATCAAACAAAAGTAGCCAGTTAACATGCATTAAATATCTGATACAATCTTTATACCACTATATTTTAAAAACTCAGATGTTCATTTTTTGTACACATAGGTAAGGAAACATTTTGTGACATTACTTTTGAGAATGAAGGATGGTTACAGAAATGTTTGATTGATTGAAAACAAAAGGAACACATATCCTTGGAATGACTTTGTAGTAACAGGGAAAAGAATAAAAAAGATAAAAAATGTTTATTAAATTTAGAACAGACAAAAGTTTGGAACATGATGTAATTGGAATTTAAAATAAATGTGTGAGGAACTAAAACGTGTTAAACCAAACGATGAGAGGAATGTGTGGGATGGGGGAAAGCAAGATGAAGTCTGTTTGAAATGTTAAAAGCGTGAAATAAGGCATTTGTCAAGTATTGTGTTTATTTCAATCTACATGAGGTACTGAAGTTTTGAGGTCAACTAAAGCCATTTTTGTGGGAATAATGATGCATTTAATAAGGGAATGTACAAAAATACTTTGTCAGCAATGTGGGAAAAGGAAATATACAATTCAAAACTACAAAGGAGAATGTTGAAAACATAAAAATAAGGTCACTTCTGGGTTGAATGTCAAGCAGGAGAAGAGGAGCAGGAAGGGGACAGGGAGAATATAGAAAATAAGGAGCTAGATAAGAGTTAGGATGACAGTGGGGGAAATGAGGAGGAAGACAGACTAGAAAGAGAAGTGATGAAAGACATTTTGGAGAAAACAGATGGAGAAATTATTAGGAGGGAAAGTGGTATGAAGTTTAGGGAATGATCAATGTTCAGGAGTGGCATTTTTGTGGAAAGAAGGTGAAATTATAGAGGTACTGTTATGACTCTGTCATAGTCCATGTTGGAGTGAATGACTTGAGACGTACTTCCCTGGACTATATGAAGAGAGACATGATCGAGCTCGCTGAGTATGTGTTCCAGGCAGGTATGTTCTAGACTTAAGCAGCATTCTGCTGTCACCCAGAATGATGCCTCAAAACACACAGAAAATGACTTGACTTTAACAACTGGCTTAGTTTCTGGTGTCATTCTAACAGGATCCAGTACCTGACAGCCTGCGATGACATGACTGACAAGCCTCGATGCTTTGCCAGAGATGGCCTGCATCTGTCTCCCTTGGGCTTCAGGCTCCTGGCAAAGGCTCTTGCCTCCCCCATTATGCCTTTTTTAGGCAATGCCATGAGGTCAAAACTACCAACATGAAAATTTCATCAAAACTTAAATTAAAGGTCATGCTGCTAAACACTAGGAGTCTAAACATGAAACTGCACTCATTGCAAGTATTCTTAACCCTGGAAGAAGCTGACATTTGTGCAGTCACACAAACCTGGTTCAGAGCTGTGGAGAACACTCCAGCCATACCAGGTTACTCATCCTATCATTCATTCAGTCTCCAAACCGTGGGCAGCAAATCAAAAGGAGGTGGAGTTGCAATATATATAAAAGACATACACACCTCTAGGCTGGTCAAACAGTATGATGCACAGGAAATACTCCAAGTGCAGTTAACAACTTACAAGACCCCTATTCAAATCATAGCTAGCTACAGGCCTCAAACTCTGACTCCAGATGTCCATTCCACCCATATGGACCTCTTCAAATCTAATAAGATTCAACCTTTAACCTGATCCTGGGAAACTTTAACTAGCCAACCACAGATTGGAAGAAATACTCATGCCAAAACACAAATGCCCAGAGATTTCTTGATTTCGTCAATGCAAATGCCTTGGACCAGTTGGTTGACACCCCCACAACAGGTGAAAATATCTTGGACTTGGTATTAACCAACATGAGTAACCACTGCAGCATCCCTACAGTGTCATCATCCCTGGTAAGATCCGACCACAAAGCAGTCACTTTCGAAGTCACCATCTCCCCTGACCCCCCCCCCCCCCACTAGGGTCAAACAAAAAAACTTCTCCAAAGATGATTACAACCTCCTGAGGGAAGATATAAACAGCTTCACAGCCTCTCCCCCCCACAGGAACTGGCACATATGTCCAAACCTACACCAAAGTACTATATGAGCATTTATATAGCTGCATGGACAAAATCATCATCCTCAAGGAAGACTAAGCCTGTCTGGTGGACATCTACAATAAATAAACTCTACAATAAAAGGAAAAAATTGCTGTCCATGACCAAGAAGGAGCCGGTGTCTAATTGGAAGCAATCTCTCCTTAGCCTGAACAAGCAAATAAGAGCACTAGTGAAATCCTCCAAAGCTAACAGAGTCCAAACCGGCCACATCTACTAAAGACAATCATAAGGCTTTCTTCACATATGTCTGCAATCTCAAGGGAATCACCCAGATCTGCTCAGAACTGGTGGTCAAGGGCACCACATACACAAACCCTGTAGATATAGCCCACCTACTGGCAGACAGATTCAGTGAAAACTTCACTCCTCTGTCCCCCCCATCAGTAAAACAGGACATCCCCAGTACCTGCCCCCTCCCCTTATCTCTAGGGAGCAAGTCATCACTGTCCTCTCAAAGCCAAAAAATACAGCCTCCATGGGACCTGATAACATCCCAGGCTACCTCCTACATGAATTCAGGCAGGAACTTGCAGCACCATTAGGCACCCTATTCAACCAAAGCCTGAGTACCAGCTTCGTCCCAGCAGAGTGGAGGACAGCTACTGTCATCCCTTTGCACAAAGTTGGAGCATTCACCGATCCAGGAAATTATAGACCCATCAACCTAACTAGCCTGATTTGCAAGGCCATGGAGCAGATTATCATGGACCTCATTAACAAGGACATTGGCAACTTCCAGATACTTGATCTCACACAGTTTGGTTTTGTCAATGGGAGGTCATGCCTGTTAAATTTTTGTCAACTTCTTTGAGACAGTCACCAAGGCCACAGACTAGAGGAAGATGTTGCACACCACCTACCTTGACCTGGCAAGGTATTCGATACTATTCCCCACTCAGGTATAATAGATAAACTCTCTCAACTAGGCATCAATCCATTTGTTACCAGATGGGTAGCAAACTGGCTCAATGATAGAACCCACCTAGTCAAAACAGGGGAAGCCACCTTAAGTAGTAAACCCATAACAAGCGGTGTACCACAGGACCCCAGAGACTGGTCTTGGGGCCTCTGCTGTTTGACATATACTTCTCAGAGGTGAAAGCCAAATCTAGTGGGCTATGGCTGACCAAGTTGCAGATGACTGCAAGCCAGGTGCTGTCATAAATTCTCCTGGTGATTTGGACGGCCTCCAAGAGGGTCTCACCCAAACAAATGACTGGTGCCAGAAACATGGCCTCAAACTTAATGCCAAAAAATGCATCATCATCCCTTTTGGGGATAATGACGTCCACACAAAGTATCACATTGATAATAAGGCACTAAGCACACAATCAATCAGTCGTGAGGGACTTGGGCACCCAGGTTAATAGCAAACTGACTTTTGGCCTCCGTATTGCCTCTGTTGTACGGAAAGCTTTCTACATGGCCCACCTCATTAGTAAGGGCATCGCATTGAGGGACAAGGTAGTCATAACATACCTGTGTTCTTCCCTTATAAGACCATTATTGAGTAGAATGCCCCTTTCGGCATGTAGCTCACAAACCACTTGCAGCACCTGAAGAGACCACAGAGGTTACTCACCCGGAGAATCCAGGGCCTCAAAAATCTACCCTACACAGACAAGTTAAAAGCCCTGTTCCTCTACTCAGTCTCCTACAGATTCCACAGATTTGACCTCCGTCTGGCATACAAAGCAATCTCAGACCACACCCTGATGGGACTGCTGCATATCCGCAAGTCAAGCTACACTCGAGAAACCCATACACGTGACCTCAACCTGGTCTGTGACATCAATAGAACTTGTTGACAGGACAGATTTGTGTCTCAGAGACTCCCCCTTTTTGTGGAATTGACTCCCTCTCCACATAAAGCAAAGTACCTCATTAAACCTTTTTAAGCACAACCTGGATAACTGGATGGGGAACACAAAATACATCCCTGGAATTCCACCTGCTTGACAGCAGCATAGGGTGCTGGCTTGTTGGAACATGGGCTAAATTCTTGGCTAGGCTTGTAAGGGCCTCAAGGCCAATAGCCTAATAACTTCCTATGATCATATGAAATTAAAGTGTTAATACATCCAGTATGTGCAATTATTATAGATTATTTAATAGAAGAATTTTACAGAGCTCTTTATGTATATGCTTCACAATGCAAAAAGAAAGAGAAAAATTATTTGAGGAATTATGTCCATAGGTACTGCAGTTATTAATAAGTCAGTTATTATGAAGAGAGACTGGAATTGCAATATTAGTGATAGGAAAAAGAAGTAAGTGATCTGAAAAAGATGGAAGAATTAGTAAAAATGGGGAATTTATGTTTAGCAAAGGAAAAGAAATACACTTTTTCAAAGGAAAGATTATAACAAAAATAGATTTTGTGTTATTTTATACAGAACCAAAGGGAATGGCAAGTGGGACTAGAGTTAATGGATTTTCAGATCATTTAGCTGCATGGACCGAATTTAGGGAGACTGAAAAGGTGGTTTCAAAAAAGGAAGGTTTTAGAAAAATAACAGGGAATGTGGTACATGAATTACTTTTAAAAGAGAGCAGCTATGGGGAGCTCATTTAACAATGAGAATGTTTTACGAAGTGAGGAAAATATAGAAGAAAGAATACTAGAAAACAGTGAGTGATATCAATGAGATGATAGGAAGGTATGCAGAAGATTTTTTAAAAAGCGAGAGAGAGATATGAAAAAAGAGAGAGTTAAGGAAAATGTGTTAAGGAAGCAATATTATTTAAAAGGAATAAAGGAGGGAGTGTATCCTTTTTTAACAAAATGTGTAAGGAAAGAAGAAATATAATAAGATGTTTGAAGAATTAGAAAAGGTGTGAAATATATGTGCAGTCAGAGATGATAAATGTAGTGGAAAATATTTTTAAGATATGTTTGAAGATAGTGAGGAAAAGCAGATCATGACTTGGGAGGTTTGAAAGACTGACAAAGGGTATAATTTGGTACTAAATAAGAATATTATAGTTAAAGGGATTGATGAAGTAATGAAGTCTGTGAATGCAGAATCTGTGCCTTGTCAAGATGGTATAAGATGTATAAGGGAATGAAAGAGGGATGGAAGAAACATTTTGTATAGCTTTTAAAGGAATGGTCAAAAAAGGTATACAAAGAGTGAAAATTTGTGAAGGAATAGTTAAATTAATTTGGAAGAAACGGGAGAAGAATGAAATTAAAAATTGTTGACCGATAACTTTAATCAATACAGATCATAAGATTTTAATGAAGATTTTTGCAGAAAAGGTTAGAGGACGTTAAGCAAAGGTATAAGAGGGAAGGAAGTTTTGGTATAAAATATTGACAGAGTAAAGAAATGCTATGAATTGTGAGGGATGTAGTGGATGTTACTGTGGGGAGAAAATCTGATACTAAGTTGGTATAGTGAAAGCTTATGATAGACTAAATTATAAGGTTCTATGGGATATAATTCAATAATATGGAATAGAGCGGGATTTTTTGAATATAATAATTTCTGCATATAATAAAGGGAGGATAAATATTATGTTAAATGGATGGTTAAGTAGGAAAATAATGACAAAAAGGGGTATTAAGCAAGGCTGTCCCATCAGTGGTACTTTATTTATTATGATTATGAATATTATAGCAAGACAGATAGAGGAAGCAAGATGTTGTTAAATTATGCAGATGATTTGATCATGGTAAAATGTGGAAATGATGAAGTTATTAAAGAACAATGGGAAAGGGTTTTGAAATATGTGAATGACATTATTAGTTGGTGAAATTTTTTAGAATGTCTTTAAGGGAAAAATAAGTCTTATTAATTCAGTATTATTAGGCAAAGTGGGATATTTAAGAGACTGCCTGTTTGATTCCAAGCGTTAAGAAAAAAGAATTACTTCAATTTTTTTTTACAGTATATGGAGATTAAGACTTAACCCAGTGAAAAGAAGCATAATATATAATAATGAAAAGGGGGGTGGATTAATTGGTCCAATAGTATAATCATCTTATTTAAATTTATTCCAGGGGCAAAAACTTAAGGAAAAGAATATGAGTGTAACGTGCAATGTATATGGGTAAAACATGAATATTTTTGAGGGGTAAACGAAAGCGACAGTAACTGACAGCATGGAGGAAATGTACAAGTAAAAGAACTGGGAAAATAAGATGATGTTATGGAAGACATATATGAGAGAGGCAAATCTTAAAAGGAGTGGTATGATACTGATCCATGGAGATGTATAGAAATGAGTGCAAATGGCAATAAGGGATAGGAGGGAAAAATTAAAAAATATCTTGTAGGTACAAGATTTTCTTTGAGACTTAGTTTAGATAGGTTGCCAGTGAAGGGCAAAATATTACATAAAGGAATGACTAAAAGGATGTGCTTGAATATAATGAAGTGGAGACAACTGAACATGTTTTCCTGAGCTGTGACAGTGGAGACGACTGAACGTGTTTTCCTGAGTTGTGACAGAGTCCATAAGATTTGGGGTTGGGTTAATAAAAACATTTTGAGAAAGAAATGAAAACTGATATGGATGTGATTCTATATGGGTTCTATAAAATGAGGCAAAAGAAAGAGGTTCAAAATTTAAATATAAAAATATCTGAAATTATATGGGAATTGTGGAAACTAAGAAATTAAGAAGTTTTACATATTAAAAATAATTAGGCAAAAAGAAATGAGGATGGCAAAATAATATAAGTAATGTATATATATTACTACAAAGTATGTAAATATGTGACTATGTATAGAAATGTGTATATATCATGAAGATTGTGTTAAGAGATGTGCACATAGTGTGAAGATGGTGTTTCATATGAATGTAAATTAATAATTTTGTAATAAAAATGTGGAGAACCTCTACTTTTATGATAACTGCAATGGAAACTCACACATCTATCAGAGCTGCCACCTACTCAGGCAGACTGAGCCTCCGTTTAATGTTTCATCTGAAGGATGACACACTCTGAAGTACAGTACCCCTCTTATGCTGCATAAACTGCATTAAGATTCAGGAAAGCCATCGGACCTGTTACTCACTTATAGGATCCCTGTTGTATCTGTTTCAGTTTATTCTTCTACTTGTGCATTTCCTTGCACTTCAGCCTTTGCATCCCCACCTTCCTTCCTCTACAAACCATTAAAGAACAGACTTAGCCTTCTGTAACATTCCTGCCTTTTTCCAGAATTCTAAGATTTCCAGTGCTATATTACAGCATATGCCAAAACTCTCCTTATAATGGTTAAATATCAGACACCATGGAAAACAGTGTAGGATTTTAGAATTCTTTATTTCTCCCAACCCCTGCAAAACACTAAACTTTATTTTTAAGGTCTTGCCAATGCAGGGAAAAGATATTTAATTCCCACAAAAAATAGTTCTGGAACAAGATCAAATCTAAACATAAAGGAAACTGATGCAAAAATTAAAACAAATTATTGATCACATTCTTCCTTTCTGTCCTGTACCCATCCTGGAGAGAAATTAAGATGTTCAGTGACCTAACTTTCTCCATGTTAAATAAAATACAGTATATAAATCAGTATCATCTTGGTAAGATTTTATAAAAACATAGTCTACACATGAAAATACTCACCAAGACTTGAGGATAAATTCAGTTCCAGCTATACTACTCTCTTTCTGTTGCTGATTCAATCTCTCAATGTGGACCCTGATATTGCTCTCTTTCTCTTGATGAATACATCTCTCCATCTGGACCACAACACAGTAAACTCTCAGTTAACCCGCACCCATGGGGATGGGTAGATGCCGGATAAATATAATTTCTGGTTGCTTGAGAGGTACTATCACAAACAGGCCTGACAAATACTGTATCCTATACTATTTGTTTGGTTTGACTTGTTCTTAGGTTGGGGAGAGAGGGAATGTATTCCTATCTTCCTTTTTAAAACTCTAAAGCTCTAAAAATGTAAGTTATGTTTCTGCGGGGGGGGGGGGGCAGAAAATGTAACATATGAAAATCGTACTGTACTTCAATTTTTTTCTGGTTGCCTGAGAGTTCTAGTTGCTTGTGTTCTGGATAACTGAGAGTTTACTGTAATACTTTCTCTGGATGATTCCATCTCTCCATTTGGACCCCATATTACTTTTCTTCTCTTGCTAATCCCATATCTCCATTCAGATCACAAACAAAGGTCTTTCTCTTTCCCTTGCTAATTCCATTTCTCCATTTGGACCCCCGTACTATGGTCAATATGTCGAGTACAATTAATGTCCGAAAATCCTTCATTACTGAGTTATCATTGTGTCAGAAGTAAAAATTGTATATATTTTACCTAATTGTGGGAGTGTTTTATCACTGACTTAAAAAAGTGAATATCTAC
Organism: Protopterus annectens; assembly: GCF_019279795.1. Lineage (NCBI taxonomy): Eukaryota > Metazoa > Chordata > Ceratodontiformes > Protopteridae > Protopterus > Protopterus annectens. The sequence continues at coordinate 575,481,322 of NC_056746.1, forward strand.
TAATCAGTGGCGAGGGTGCGGAATGTAACTACTGTGCAAGATCAACAAAATGAAAAATATATTACTGTGGCCATTCTGTGCTGCTCTGTACATCAGTATTGAAGTATATGTCATCAACAGTCTTATGAAGCCATTTGGTGGTAACTGATGTTTGTCATTTGGTCATGAAAAATATTTTGCATATTTACATTACTAATGAAAAAAGGGAGTGCGATCCTGTCAAGTTGAATGAATCTGCAAGGAGTGAGATGCGCAGAGCTCGAGTTACTCAAGTCTTTGCAAGGGGCTTGAAAGTATATGGAATAGCTTCCATAATTGCCTAACTACATCAGAAATGGAGTCTCATACTTCACACTACAGGAGGGTGTCTGTGCAAGCAGTATGTGAAGAATGATACTAAACACACGTGGGATGAGAAACACAACAGGAAATGTAACTATTTATTTGAGATACGTTAAAATAATAGTAACATTAACTAACAGCTACGTAGTGTGGAAAGGCATGCCTCTAGCAGCCTATACACATACTTGCATTCCATAGCATTTTCTGGAAAATCAACTTAAAAGGCATACAATAAATACATGTAAATATTTTGCAAACAATAAAAGCTATTACAACTATACAAATAGCAATGTTATCAATAAATTATATCCTTTACAGTGATTCATAGTTTTCCATACATACTGCAATATATTATAATGCACACAGAGAATTATTATTTTTTTTGCTAAACTTTCACAAAAAATTGTCATATCTTGAAAACTGTACAACCTAATTACATACTGTTAGAAAACTTTTGTTAACCAGACATAAGCTTTTACATAACATCAAGAAATTCCCCTCGGAGTGCATGTTTATTGAGATATTTACAGAAATATGAAAAATACATGCTTAATTGTATAATTAATGTTAACACTGAATATCTCTCAAGATGTGCAACTTACACTGCAAATATCAAAGACAGTTTTCTTCATCATCTAAAGTTTCACCCAAAGTCATGTAATACTTTGTAAGTCACTTGTTTTTTTGAAGTATTAAGCACATATGGAAACACTGTTTCCTTTCATAATTACTATCAGATAACTAGCAATATATACAGTGTGATATAAATGGATTTCACACCATACCTGTCACTAGCAAGTAGGTCTCTCAGTTATGAACATATGAACATAAATATGAAAATATGAATAGTAAGTGGCAAACAGTGATTAATTTTTGTAATGTATGGCATCTTTGGTTAAGAATCTTAGTCATTTGGTTAATAACTCCCTATTCTTTCTAATACTGCCTATTATTAGCTGGTAAGTCACTTAGTTAAAGAAGCCAGACCCAGAAAAGGTCTGGATGCCATAATGAGCTATGGGTGTTAACAGGAAGCATGCAAAAAAAACACTACAGATAGGCTTAAATAAGTTAACATTATTCTAATACGGAGACACAAATCTAATGAACAGTACTTCATGCGTTAGGAAATGATATCTGCAAGGTAGCAAGACACAGTAGCAAGATGGTCATGATGACATAATGGTTAACATCGCCATCTCACAGACACAAGGTCCAGGAATCAATCCTCTGGTCATGGTCTGTGTGGAGTTTCCATGTTCTCTTTGTGTCAGCATGGGGTTCCTCCCACACCCTAGAAATATACTGGATGCTTCCAACTCAAGGATCAAAGGTGCCCAGTTCAAATCCATCTCAGGTGTGCTTGAGAGGAAAGCCTACCAGAGTCCACCCAAAAATTAACAAATTGGGCGGTGACAGCAGACCCTCTACTTAGTCTCTCTCAGGGGAAAAGTCATGTAGACCGACCACTTTAGGTATCAATTGTTGTGCTCAGTATCCTCTAAAATAAAAGAACATAGACCGCATACTGATAACCACTTAGAGGGGTAAAAATTGGCTCTAAGTAATTTGGTCATATCAACTAATGTTTAGAAGCATTTATTTGTCTGGCAGTTAGTACAGAGTATAACTGTTATAAGCTGCTAATGAGCTGCTTTCTGTCGGGACTCTGAGCAAGTCACTTAACCAGATAGTGCTCTGGGGAAGTTGGGAAATCGGGCTATGCTTTTCAATGGTCTCATGGACCACATAACTAGTAACTACCTATGAAGCTATATAGTGGGGACCACAGTGAAAACATTACTAATGCATGTTCAATATTAAAGTTTCTAAAGACCATTTCCAAAGTGCATGAAAAATATGAAATATTTTCCATATTTACATTAAGAAATCATAAAAGAAGTCTGCTACTGTCATGTTAGATGGACTGATGTAAGTAGTAGGTGTTAATGAAAATGATATTAAACATATTAGGGCAACAAAAACACAAGAAATATAACTATTTATTTGCCATACACTATATTAATGTTAACGTAATTCTCATATTAAGACTAAGAAATCATGAAGAGAACATCATCCAAAAAGAAAGCAGGGTGGCTTCTGCAAGCTGACATAATATGGTAAGTGTGATATCACTGTGGGATGTACAGGCCTCAAATTTCTGAAATATGTTTGCAAAAAATATGAGATTTCAAAATTTGCATTAATAAATGAAAAACAGTCATGCTGAGGGGCCTATGCAACAACTGAGTGCTAGAAAGAAATGTACTAAACACATTTGGATAAAAGGAACTCTGCAAGAAATATAACTATTTATTTGGGGTTGTTTGCATTAATAATAGCATTATTCTAATAGTTACTGAGACTCATATAAACAGAAGGCTGTATATAAGAAAGCAAGATAACATCTGTATGTTGACAGAAGATACTACATACCCTCAGTGGAAATATCACTATGGGAATCTACAAGGCTTGAATTAAGAGTGTTTGCAAAAGAATAAGCAAAACATGAAATATTTTACATATTTACATTAATAACACAAAAACAGGATGGGATACTGTTATGTCACAGCAGCTTACACAAACAGTGGACATTAGAGAAAAAAACACGGCTACACACACTTTGATAAGACAAACACAAGTATCTAGTTACACTGGATTAATGTAACCAACATTCTAATACTCTGCCTAATATCACATGAACAGAGCATTGGGAATTCAGGACTAAGGAGCCACCTAAATGCTGGCACAATTTGCTAAACCTGCACAGTGAAACAGTCTGTGTGGGATGTACAGGGTTGGAAATAAAGTGTTTGCAAAAGGTTATTAAAAATATATTTTCTGTATTGACAGAATCGTAATATAACATTGCCATGTTGCAGTGTCATATGCCAGCATTAGATGTTAGTTAAAATACGGAGGGCTGTGAGGAATCATTTAGAGATATTGCTTGGTAAAGCAGTCAAACTCATTAGTTATATTTACATTCCTGAATTAATATTATTAGAGTTTATCCTGCTCCACTGGCATAGAAGGATACAGCCCTGACTATAGCCTAGGTGACCAGAGGTTGATCAGCAAACTGGGTGATTACTGACACAGGCAGGTTAGGAAAGTGTTTGCCCACTCAGAGGGGAAGGAGTGTGCATGTCCAAAGGCATATGCAAATGGGGGCAGAAATGGCCTGGTAGACAAAGAAGACACCACCATACAGCCTCCTGTGGGCAGGCAGGATGTTCTGCTGATTTCAATCTCTTGCTTAGTGAGGCATGGTGCAGAGCCAATGATCACTCTAACCCCTACTCACAGGCCGTCAATAAAGCAGGCACAGAAGGCAGTGCTTACTGAATAAAATAAATAAAACACCACAATGGCTACCTTAATGATCTTAATGATGGTAAATGATAGCCCCTCTCAGTCTCCCTCACCCTGGTAATGGAAAATGAAGGTGGCTTCTGGAAGCTGACATAATATAGTTAAGTATCCTCCATGAAAACATCACTTGACTGACTAGGAGGAGCTGGTGATCAACAGGCAACAGGGGCACAGTCTCTCCAAAAAAAAAAAAAATCAATAAAGCAAAAGCAGAGTGATGTATAGGCAAACAAATGTTACTATTTTATACACAACATTAAACAGCTATCTACAAGCTGACATGATTTGCCATCTAACATGCACAGTTCTGTAAATTACTAATGCTACTTATATGATGCCCATAACTTGCATTTATTGTGTAATATCGCAAAGCAGCACTGTGCTACCCAGTCCTGTCATACATCCCTGGAAAGATTTTGAAAAGATAAATAATAAATAGGCATATTAAGCCTACTTTTTCAGACAGCACAAGGAGTCCCAAAGTCACAGATGCTAAGTGTATAAGGCAGACATTGACTCAACCAAACATTTTTAATACAGGTAACTTCACTGTAAGACATACAGATGTGCGTCTTACCAGGCTGAGCAAAGAAAGAATGCCAGTTAGTTGCTTGTCTGGTGCCAGGATCCATCAGATCACACATGCACTAAAGTCCCTAAACAAGTACCAGTATGACTCAGAGTTCATGCTGGTGTCAATGACTCAAGGTGTACTTCCCTAGATTATATGAAGAGAGACATGATGGAGCTCTCAGACATGTGCTCAAGGCAGGTATGAGCCTAGCATTGAGCAGAGTTCTATCTTCTCCAAGGATGATGCCTGAATATAAGCAAAAATCACTGACTTCAATAATTGACTTAGTTTTGTTTTGTCATTCAAAGGGGGTCCAATACTCTTCAGCCTGGGAGGACATGATATACAGACAACATTGCTTTGCCAGGGATGGCCTGGCTACATCTGTCCCCTCTAGGATTTCTATTATTTGCAGAAAAACTGTCCACTCCCATAGTGCCTTTTTTAGGCAATATCAGCCTGACAAATCTACCAACATAATGAAACAAGCAAAGTAAAATATGAATGCGTTACTGATCAATGCTAGGAGACTGAACATGAAGCCCCACTCCCTACAACCTCCTCTCATCCTGGAAGACACTGACAATTGTGTAGTGATTTGAGACATGGTTTAAAATAGCAGAAAGCAGTCCAGCTGTGCAAAGCTATAACATCTTCCAAATGTTTAGACCAGCTACTGTGCGAGATGAAAAAGGTGCAAGTTTATCAGTATACATCCAGAAGAGACTGACATAAAGGCTGGCAAAGCAGCGTGATACACTAGAACTTCTCCATGCCCAAATGATGATCAGAAAGGTCTCCAACGAACAAACTATTAAAAACAGACAATAAAATAGCATGAAACACAAGGCTCGGCACTTTCTACTGTTGTTTATCAATAACAAATAAGGGTTTTCATCTTATAACATAAAATACTTCATCAGATAAAACACCATATTATTGCAACTTATATTTAAAGAGACCCAACAAGTCACATGATTGCCAAGTCACCACTCATTATTAAAACCTTAAAGAACCATTACTCAATTCTATTGAAAAATTCAGTATTAAAACAATGATACCAATGACAAAGTATTAGTGAAAATAAGAATTAGACTAAAAAAAGCAAAGTTTTCACTATTATAAAATGCAAGTCACAAATCCATGTCTAACTGTTAAAAATAATCATGGATATATAAATACACTACCTCATATATGGCTTTAATTTTAAAAGGCAAGGAATTAAAGAAATTTCATTCAGCACAGGCAGGCTCCCTGCGTTTAACCGCAGTTGCCAGTATATTTTTTTCTTGTCCAAATTTAAAGCACAGGGTCCTCCCCTTGGATTCAGTGCAACCTTCTCAAGAACCATTAACTTAAATTCATGCCCTGGCCATTCACGAATATGCTTAAACAGTGTTCTTATATTATCTCTCTTAATTTATGCTCCATTTTTAACTACATAAAAACGGGGTAAATTTGACACAAGGCCACATGAACTATACCCGTTGTACTACAATTGTATTTTCCATTAACCTTGAATTCCTGATTACTGATCCAAAATGCCTCTCCAATTTTCAAATACTTACAGTAATGGAAACAACCACATTTATTCATCACAACATTTTTTATCTGTTACTATTTACAGACTTATTTTTAAAACTCTTTCCCTTCTTATAAACTACTCTTAGATTAACTATCTTCATCCATTAAGGTCCAATTCTTTCTTAAAACCAATTTAATTAAATCACTGTCTAGTGAATAAGTAGTGATAAATGAATAGTAAGGTCCAACCTTCCACCATTAATTTATTGCAAGTTGGACACTGAGCCTCTACCTAAACCCTTGCTGTTTATATTGTTTGCCAAAATAGGGACAAAATAACTATTTTTTCTTTTGTAAATTACTTCATGCATTAAATTATCAATAAATATATCAAGAGTTAACCTATCCTGCTAAACATATTTTTAATGTATGACATTCTTATAAAAAAATCTTCAACTTCTCCTCTATCACACACAAACTTTTAAAAATTCCATTGTACTATTAATGTACAATAAATATGTCATCAAAGTTCCTTGTATACAGGCATCATGACCCCACAAAAATACTATTAAACAAAAAATTCCTTTCCCATTCAACCATAACTATATTTACGAATAGTGGCCCACATGCAGACCCCATCGCAGTTCCTTTTTCCTGCAGGAAATACTGGCCTTCAAAATAAATATAATTATTCTTTAACACCAGGTCCAGCATCTCTCCATAAACATTAATTTTTTTCTGAGGAACACCACTAAGACATAAAAACTCAGAAAACAATTGAACCCCCAAACCATGAGGGATCACCATGAATAACTCTTACATCATTGGTCAAAAACACATATTTGTCATCATATTTTAGCGGTTACATTTGTTTTTTTTTCGTTGTCATACACAGAGAAGATAGCGCAGCAGTTGGACTCAACGGAAACATAATTTTGTTTAAAAAATCTCTTGAGTCTTTACAACCATATTCTACTCTTTGCACATACCCCTTTAACTTTTCATCAAATATTTCACAATAGGACAGGATATGGAACACTGAGCATCAACTACTGGCCATATTGGACTATTGTTCAAGTTCTTATGGATTTTTGGTAACCCAAAAACAGTGGGTACCATGGGACTTGTCATATTTAAATACTTAAACTCATCAGCATTAATTTATTGTTGTGTTAACATGTCGTAAAGCAAAACCTAGATCTTCCTAATTGAAATGTTAAATTCATTTTTTGATAATTGACTATATGTTTCCTCAAATATATTACACATTCTATCTACATAATCCAGTTTGTCCATAACAACAAGCCCACCCCCTTATCTGTTTTCATTATTCTTATGTTGTTAAATCTTAAAGAATCCAAGATTACTTACTTTTTCACACTTTGTCATGTTCCAATTAAAGCACCCATTTTTCCTACTTAAAATATACCTAATGTCGAGCTCACATATCCTTTCAAATATTTAAAGTACTGGGTGCAGGGGGGGTTGAAAACACAGGATAACTTCAATCTTGACACTTCCAAAGATGTACCTCTAAGCATAGCATTTAAATTCAACTTTCTCACAAATAATTTTAAGTCCATAATGCTCTCAACAATACTGGCAATACTGGCTCTACTTGCTGGAACAATGACAGCCCTTTTGCAAATATATTTACATGACTTGAATCAACTAGGCATGAACTAAAATTAAACACTTTAAAGTTACCAATCTCAATAGTAACAATAGTACAGAATTGCTCAATGTTCACGTTATTCTTTAATTCACTGATATCATTTATCATCATTTCCAAACCTTCATATTTTGACCTGGATTCCATCATTCTTGTTTGCAATTCTGGGGTAGAAAATTCTGCCCTGTCCATTGCCCTATCAACTCCGTCTGCTTCTCTTTCAACTGCTCTAAGTGGCGTAATGGTGGAAATTCCACAGGTTGGTCATCATAATCAGGCTCTCCATTATTAACAATATTGAACAGAATCACCCTGATTTATTATCGTGAATTTTTGTACTCCATCCCTGAAAATCAGGCAGGCTAGGGTACGCTTTAAAGTTTGAATAATCATTTCTATCCCTGTCAAACTTTTTAATTTTTCTTAATTTTATCTTTTGAACTTGTTCATCAATAGTACTAAATATACATGAATGTTGCAGTTTATATTGTTCATAAAACAAATCACTAGTGATGGCTTTATCTAATGCAGCAATATCATTACTTATTTCATCAATTAAGCTATTATTCTGTTTACTTCCTTGTTCACAGTCTCGGAGATCAACACTAGATAATGGCTCTTAACAGGAAACTTAGGGAACTGTAAACAAGATATGCTTGCTTTGCAAATGACAGCATAGCCAATCACATCCCTATTTAGTATCATAAACACTTTAAAATAATTTCATCTAACCAATGAATTGAAAAGAAAATTCTGATAATATATTTAGCACTTATTAAGTGCCTTGAAATTATTACAGCACTCAGATGATTTCTAAGTGACATGAATATAACTTTAACATGTCACACATCTTACTCCCTTTAAATAGCACCTGTGGGTTACAACTGCCCAGAAATATATTTATATGAATATTGCTTTATTTGCGGTCTTTGCAAGTAAACAGAAGGGGGGGGGAGTAGACGTAAATACAATGAAAGAGAAGGAAGGGGATAAAAAAAAAAGAAAAGAAAGAAATAAAAGTCTTGTGCAGTCTGTACTTATTGATAAAGGACAATACCTATACCAAGACTCAAGAGCTAATTATGCATATAATAGAATTCACATCTAAAAACATATTAATGAATATGATATAGTATAGCCAATTTGAAAGTCTAGTAAAGGCCACCAGTGCATTCTGATAATCACTGTGCAATGGAAGGAAAAAAAAGATGCAAATAAGGAATGAAAAAGAAAAAAAATCTTTCCAAAGCAGAGTTGCACTGAACAACAGATGTAAATTTAGAAGTTAGAAAACTATAGTATTGTCTTCTAGAGCAGGAATTTATTAAGACATCCTTAGTTCCCCTACACATATGCACATACCCACATAATTCTGAATGAAAGAATTTGTTCTACTTCACTGATTGTATGAAGAAATCTATTGTGACAAAAACTTCTATATGGACTGACTCTAGTTGTGATGCCATGGGAATGAATTGATTTAAAATGTGAAACTTGTGCATTTTTTTTTGTTCTCCTTTCCTATTTCAACATGTAATACATCTGCAATACAGACCTAAGCTCTGTAAAATGTACATATTATATAATGAAACCGTAAATGAAATTGCTTTACAGCATTCCTTAAAGTGAGAAAATTACATTTGTTGTTTATGCATCTGATAAACAAATTTGTAAATCCAGCTGTAAATGAAGCGCAGAGATACTTCTAAGAAGCAAACTCAGAAAATGTTTAATTATTTGCATATACTTGAAGGGAATTTGTAAAAGAAATCCCAGGCTGGAAACCATAAACTCAGAACTGTGGAAAGAGCAAAATGCATACATTTAACAGTCATTTAGAAATTATTAGCTAGTTAATAAATATTTAGTTCATAGTAGCTATATTTGAAATTTACACTTACTTTCAGTATATTTTAGGAAAGAGTGAAAGATTCCTGGTATAGTTGGTGACACATGCCACTGAAATTACTATACAATATATAATTCTTTCTATATGCTCATTAGAAGTAGCCTTTATTACAAATAGAAAAAGGCAAATTTAAGTGTGTGTGTGTGTGTGTGTGTGTGTGTGTATATATATATATATATATATATATATACACATACATACACACAATGTTATGGAAACCTCAGCAACACACTCAATTTATATGAAGAAACATTAAAAGTATTGTGTAGTCACTAGCAATACTTCAGAGCTACATAATAAGCAGTAATGTAATCTTACAGCTTAATGTCATATATGTTCTTTTCTGATTCATTAATAATATACTTATAATCTCCTTTAAATTTATATATCTATAGAGCTCAATTTGGCATAGATTGGTTGGCTATGAAAGGTAATCTGATAGATCAATGTATATCTATTGGACTGAGAATTCTGTTAATTCCATGTTTGTCACTGAAACTTATCAATCTTATTTTTAATATGTTTTATAGAATATTTTTGAGTCTTTTTTTCTCTACTAGGCCTGAATCAGTTCTCAATCAATTTCTAAGCATAAATACTACGACTTTGTTTACATTATTTAATCTTGTTGGTATCTATATAACATTACAAATAGGAGAGAGTTATTGGAACTTAGTAACAAATATTAATCACAGTCTTACAAATTATTTTATATTCTTTTATGGAACTAACTTTACTATCTCTAAATACTAATGGTCTGAATAATCCAAGTAAAAGATCAAACTTGATAAGCTATATAAATAAAGTGCAGACAGACTTTCTTCAAGAAACTCATGACAAAACATCTGAAAGTAACATCTGGAATCCTAATAACTACTTTGTTTTGTAAGAGGAATGGGCAAGTACTAAGACTAGGGGAAAATGATTCTTTGGAGACATATTATTAATTCCCAAATTGTTCATAAATATGAAGATCAAGAGGGACTTCTCTCTCTTGTTAGCTTAAAAGTTAATTATAGAAACTGAACATTGGTTAATCTTCATTTGTTTCCTGGAATGGGGGTAAAGATTGCTAAAAAACATCTAGATCTTGTCACAAGTACTTATAAGGGTAACTTAATAATAGGTGGAGACTTTAATTGTATTCTAAACAATTGTTATACAACCAATCAGAGAACTCTAAGACTCATTTTTACTGGAAAATCTCTTAAAAAATGGATTGAGACATTTAATTTTTTGATACATTTCATATAAAATAAACTAACTCATTAAAGTTTCCACATCAAGATCATAGATTTGATACACAAACAAGAATAGGCAGAATATTTGTATCTCAAGATTTAATTTAAAAAAATGTTAGCGTTTACCACACTCCCCTTGCCCTATATCTGATCATAACCCTCTCATTCTCAAGTTTCAAATTGAGTATAACAGGCTAAATTTTATAACTAGAATCCCTGCTTATATCGCAAAAATTAAAGATTTCAAACCTTGGCTTACTTGGGAATTACATTTTTTTTCCTGGAAATAAATTATACAAAAGAAGCCAACACAATTATGATTTGAGATGCATTAAAAGCTTACATATATGGTAAAAATCAAAATAAAACACTGTAACTACATGACAACTAAGTAAAATAAAAGAAAACGTGAAGTGTAGACCAAAAAAATGACTGCTCACACCAAAAATAAGTTTAGTACTTTCATTTGTTTACTCACACCAACTTCTTGAAAGTTAGTGTGAGTAAACAAATAAAAGTACTAAACTTATTTTTGGTGTGAGCAGTCGTTTTTTGGTCTACACTTCACATTTTTCTTTTATATATGGTAAAATCCTTACATGGTTCAAAACAAAATGAAAGAATGGGACTCAGAATTACAAAATATACAATCTCAACTTGTATTACTTAAATCCAGTGACCCCAAAAATACTTCTGTTAAAAAGAAAATAGAAAATCTAAATAAGAAATATGTACATATCATATCCCACAAGACAAATATGGTATTAGAAAAACTGAAAACAAACTCCTATGCTTTAACTCCTAAACATGTGCAGAACTTAACAGAGTGAGGGTTAAAATGCATTCTAAGTCCAGAAATATTGTTAAATTATTACATGATGAAGAAGACAGAAATAAGAAAGTATCTGACATATGAGACATGCTAGATGCCTTTAAATATTATACAAACCATTGTAAGTCTACTAACTTATAAACTAACCTTTCAACGTTAGACCTATCTTTTTCAAATATTAAGAAAATTCCAGAAAAAAATAAAAATAGATCTTCAATCACAAATTTTGCATAAGGAAGTCACAGATAAAATTAAACTGTATAAACATAATAAAGCTACAGGACTGTACTATTATATAAATGTATAAACTTTTCCCTCCATCTGTCACTTCTCTTTCACATAAAATGTTAAATGAAGTTCAAACACAAGGAAACATACATCCTTTTTGGAGATATTCATACATTACTCCCATTTAAAAAAAAATAAAGATCCCAATACTGTAGTTCTTACAATCCAATCTCTCTTCTTAATAATGACTACAAGATCTTAATTTCCATTCTTGTTGATAAAATACAAATTCCACTGTCCCATATAATTAATAATGACAAAACAGGATTTATACATAATAGACATACACATGATAATATAAGAATATTAACCCTTATTGAATTTCTAAATAGAGGTAATGAAGAATCTCTAAGTGATTTGGATATAGAAAAAGCTTTTGATTCTTTAAAGTTCTAGTTCTTTTTGATTTCCCTTCTTCCTTTATTTTACTCATAAAAAACATATATAAACATAATTTAGCTTATATCAAACTAGGCCTCTTTACATCAGAATCTGTCCTTATAACTAAAAGCACTAAACCGGGCTGCCCCATGTCTCCTATTCTGTTTGCACTTGCCACTGAAATGTTTGCTATACTAATATGAAATAATCCAAATATTAATTGTATTGATATATATATAACCAATATATCCTGCTTATATTATATAACTCAAAAGTAGCTCTATCTGAAATAGAATCTTTAATACAAACATTTTCAAATAAATTCTGGGCTTCAATTTAATAAACTAAAATCAAAACACAAGGTCTTGTCTTTCGGCTTTTCCCAGTTAGAGGTCACCACAGCGGAACTCTGGTCCGCTAATGATTGGTAGTGGATTTTAATGGTGTTGAGGTGCCAGCCCGACGCCCAACCTTCAATGAATGCACACCCATTCACGCATGCACCTACCTGCATGTAAATTGATTCAAATTGGTAAAAGTCATATTATTAATAAATAAGTAAACTCTCTTGATTATTTGGGTATAGTCTTATGTAGTACTATACATAGAGAAGACAACAGTTACAAATTACAATAACATTATAAATATAATTAAAAATTATATACATAAATAAAATAAAATATTGAATTTTCTTTGAGGATAGGTTACAATTAAAGGAGTACAACAGGTTTCTCTAATGTATTCCTCAACGTCTTACTTCTGTAACAGAAGCCTACCTTCTCATACTGTGATGGTTTCACTTACAAAATGATTCTCTCACGTTTGAATAAAGCTTGCTGGAGTCGCCCAATTACTGACATCATCGAGGCCAGGCAGTGCAGGTACTTTTTTTTTTTTTTTTAATCAGTTTCCTCCTCCAAAGTGACATCACCACACCCGTCATCTGATTCTAACTAAAATAATAAGACCCACCCATTCTGTGATGTCATGGCTCCCTTGTCCTTCCCCCATCCTGAGTGCTGTTCATTTTATTCAGTAGTAGTGTAGTAACACCGATGTTTGGTAACACAGAAATTTGGTATGCATACTTGTACATTCTGCACGGTAAATGATGCTTAGGTGGTGTATCGCTTGCATACTTCTCTGTTGTATTTGCACCAGATACTGCTAGTGTGCAGTGCGGGAATAGAAAGATTAAAACATTACCCTGGTATCAGAGGTGGCAGTGCAACATATTCATAGTGGCTTAACATGAGAGTAGCTCTAAGCAAGCACCATGTGAAACCTGAACAAGCACCTAGAATTATTCAGTGCAGCTTCCACACCTTAAGTCTGAAAATGAATTCACATACTCACATGAACAGGAGTAGCTGCATATTGATGGCTAAAGGTGTATGGGCATGTCAGGTGGTTACTACACTGCAAAATCAGTATGTAATGGTGGAGATATTTGGAAGGCATGAGCAAACACACCAGTATATTAAAGCCATAGCACCAATTGAACTGGGGGCTGGCAAATAGATTTAGTAAGGGATTTTGTCCATGCACAAATATTTCAACAGTGATTCTTTGCAGTGGCATCCATTATCTGATTCAAGGTAAGTTAATCTTGATGTCCTTTATTTAAAAAAAATCAATAAAAAATTTACTTTGTTATAAGTGACTTCTGGACACAAGAAAAAGGAAGGGGGAAATATAGCAATGTGGTTTGTATGTACAAAGACAAATCCAGGGACACTGCAAAAGGTTTTTTTTTGCAAACCAACCAGTGGAGTAAAAACATATGAAGGCAAACACTGCATACCAACACACTTTGCACATGTAAATCTCAATTTTTAACAAGGTGGAAGCATGAAGTGATACCTTAGCACTTAAATTAATAAAGATCTAAACTGGTTAATAGTATAAATGTTTTATTCTTTAGCTCCTTGGTGCAAGACCTTACTGGATGTGATTACAGTCAAGTAAGGCCATGGCTATAGTGCAGCAAAAAAAATGTCCCCTCTAACAAAGGAAATGCTAGAGCAAAGATTAAATTACATGAGTCAAGCACCCTGCTGAGATCTTCCAATCAATGGAATTACCAGGTCAAATTACCCTCAGGACTTTGACAGCTAGGAAAGCTAAGTGTTATGGGGGAGGGGAGAAGTAAATGGACTGGAATTCATTGTCTCACAAATTAGTGCCATTTAAACTAAATTAGAAAAAAAGGCAGCAGTAAACAGCACTTTGAGTGTGTTCTATGGAATTTGCACTGTTTCTGTTTTAAGTAGTCATCCAGCAGCAGGGAATGTTACTTACACTGTTCTATTTTACTCAGTACTTTGTACGCATGCAACATCTATGAAATGACAGGAACTTTAGGCAAACGGAGGCCTGCATGATGTAACATTTTTGAGCCAAACAATGATTTCTGAGATACTGGATGGCAACCTGATTTATCCAAACCACGTCAATATGCCAGCCTCCAGGTGGTCAGAGTCTGGAATTACATATAAAAATATTTAAAATCCTGTAAATAACCCCAGAGTGCTGTTAAAGTGTAGGAAACATCATACCATGATGTTTTAAACATGTTTTTTGAGTCTGTGGGTGCGGTACTCCTTTAATAAAAATGATTCTTCTTCCTAAAATTTTATATATAGCACAAACCATCACTACGTCTCCTGGAAATCACTTCCTTAAAGATATAAATAAACTTTTATTAAAATTCCTTTGGTTCCCCTAACAGAAACAGAATCGCTTTAACACATTATATTAGACCATGGAATCAAGGACGGTAACATTTTCCAGATACAGAAACTTATATTAAGGCCTCAATTTTCAAAATCATTATAAACTGGAATAGTTCAAATTATACCTCAAATTGGAAATCTTTACATGTAACCATATTACAAAATGAAAAAATCCTTTAATTATCCTTTCTTTAAATGATCATGCTAATAAATACGGGTATTTTCTCTGTTATAGTATGCAATATAACATATCAAAACCTACAAAACTAAACTCTATAAATGTTATCTTTAATAACTTTAGGAAACTTATTAACATGGCTATAGATATCAAAATTTGGTTTGAATTATTAATACCTTTCAGTATCACAAATAATTTTTTGAAAAGACACACAAAAATACTTTTATCAATTGGGAAACCAAGAACTTCATTTGTTGGCAACAATGCATTAAAAATCATAACGTAATAGACACCCAACATCTTATGGATAACTTTGATCTGTCACCTCAGGATTGGTTACTTTTACAAAGTATTATAGCTTATTCTCAAGATCTTTGTAGAATAATTAATAATTCTTCCTTTAAAGAAAAAACAGAATTAATAACTTATCTATATGAACTCTTATATGATTGTAACATAGATAACAGTATCTCAAAATTATATAAATTAACTACAAAACAAAATCTCAAAATAAATATTGGCAATGTATTACTTACAGGATAATTCTCATACTTATCTCCAGCAATTAAATCCTACATCTTATCATCAGTAAAATTCACTTCATGGTCACAATACTGAAGAATACATACCTGGAAATTTTTTACACAGAGCTGTTTTAACACCAGATAAGAACGCTAAATTTAGCAAGTATAAAATATCTCTTGATGGAGATACTCTCAAACGTGTAAAGCTGACTAGGTACGTATTTTTTTATGACTGCCCTAAACTGAAACAGTTTTGGAGTGATATTGTCAACTTTTTAAAAGCTCTGTTTTCTGATTTATTTACACTAACTAAAGCTTTAGTCTTATTCAGAGTTATTGAAGGTTATCATCTGGAAAAAATAACTGGTTTTGATTGTGGAATTCCAATAATTCTCCACTTTTTGAGGATTTTTTTTGTCCTTACTGAAATGGTGATCAAGGAGATCAAGATTAAATAACTCAGAATCTATCCAAGTCCTTTATCAACAATCCTTGGAGAAAAGTTATAGCTCTCATCGCAACTCTACAAATGGACCCTAACTCTCTCTCTAATGGAATCTATAACAATATTAGTATTTATTTGTTACTTATTTAGAAATGTATCATATTAGTGTTTTTCTGTATATTTTTCCGTTGTTTACTCTTTCAGGCCAAATGTACATAATGTATATAGTTAATTCTGTGTAATTTGATCATCAGTTTATGTTATAAATGTTTATATAATTTGTGCATTACTAGACAAAAATTATTTGAGTAAAACAAAAAAAGATTTACATCTAAAATTTATAAAAAGCCAACCTATTCAAATTCATTTTTGCACTTCACTAGTTCCCATCCCATTACACATAAAAAGGTTGTTGTCAAGATGCAATTCAAGCAGCATGGATGGTGCTGGTATTTGAAGATTTTATAGCAAATATCAGAATGTCATACAATAAAAATATGTTTAGTAAGAGATGTTACCCTGATATATTTATTGATAACTTAATGCATGAAGTAATTAACAAAAGGAAAAATAGTTATTTTGTCCCTATTTTGGCAAACAATATGAACAGCAAGGGATTAAATAGAGGCACAGTGTCCAACTGACAACAAATTAATGGTGGAAGGTTGGACTTTTCAGAGTTCATTTATTTCTACTTATTTACTAAACTGTCATTTAATTAAATGGGTTTTAAGAAAGAACTGGACATAACGGACAAAGACAGTTTAATAAAAGGAAAGATGGGGGATAGACTGAGAATAGTTTATAAGAAGGGAAAGAGTTTTAAAAATATTTTTGAGTCGATGAAAAGCAATAGTGATATAAAAAAAAGTCTGTAATGAATAAATGTGGTTGTTGTAATTATTGTAAGTATATAAACATTGGAAAGACATTTTGGATCAATAATCTGGAATTCAAGGTTAATGGAAAATACAATTGTAATACAACAGGAATAGTTTATGTAGCCTTGTGTCAAATGTACCCCAGTTTTTACACAGGAAAAAATAAATCTTAAATTAAAAGAGACTATATGAACATATTTATGTAATTAAAAAGGGTAAGTTAACTAATGCACTGTAAGCACATTCGTGAATGTTCGGGGCATGAGTTTTAAGTTCATAGTTCTTGAGAAGGTTGCACTGAATCCAGGGGGAGGACCATGGGCTTTAAATTTGGAGAGGAAAGAATTATACTGGCAACTGCAGTTAAATGGAGGGAGCCTGCCTGTGCCGAATGAAATGTCATCAATTGCTTGCCTTTTAAAATTAAAGGAGTATATGAGACAGTGTATTTATTTATCCATGATTATTTTTAACAGTTAGACATGGATTTGTGTGTTGTATTTTATAATGGTGAAAAATTTGCCCTTTTTAAAGCATAATTCTTGTTTTCACTCATACTTTATGGTGACATTGTTTTAATACTGATTTTTTTTCAGTGGAATTGAGTAATGCTTCTTTAAGATTTTAATAATGAATTGAGCCTTGGCAGTCATGTGACTTGCTGTGCCCCTTTAAATATGAGTTGTAATAATATAGTGTATTATCTGATGAAGTCTTTTATGTCATAAGATGAAAGCGCTTATCTATTACTAAACGACAGTGGAAAGTGACAAGCATTGCATTTTGAGCTATTTTATTGTAATGATTTTTATTAATCATCAGAAAGGTCCCATACCATACATTAGCTAGCTACAGAACTCCCTCTGTCACAAAAGAAAGCCACAATGCCCTACCTACAGGAACTAGAATCACTCAGTAGTAAACCCAATGCAGTTTTCTTAGGTGATCTAAACTATCCAACTACAGACTGGGAAACCTACATCACCACTAGATTTCTGGACATTGTCAATACAAATATCCTGGAATAATTAGTCAGAGTACCCACTAAGGGGAATAATATAGTGGATCTTGTCCTTACTAACATTAGAGCACCTTGCATATCTTTATCACTTGTTAGGTCTCACCATAAAGCAGCCTCCTTTGAAATAAAACTGAAAACCAGAGAGCCCTTCCACCCAAGGTAACTTTAGAAATCTCATTTAAGACCTGCACTTAAGTAATACATTGGCAAGCTTCAAATCCCCATCAAACCCAGTTGACTCCACTGAATTTGCAGAAATGCAGACCACCACATTATACCAGCATGTAAATAGATGCAGCTGTACCTCACAGGAACACGTGCAGGGCAAACCTCAGAAACAAACCCACATGGTGGAACCATAATATCACCAAGCTTTATAATAAAAGGACAAGAATTCTGACTAAAACTAACAAGAGTAATTCCCAGAATATTACAGCCCTTGTCACTGAAATAAATAACTCAGGCGCTTAATAAAATCCACCAAAGCCAAATTTGAGACTAAAATAGTTACCCAAGCCAAAGACAATCACAAGGCATTTTTTAGTTAAATTCCTTAAGCTCAAAATCACAACACAGCAATGTGCCGAGTTAATTGTGAACTTTGTTACCTACACTGAGGCTGAAGATATATCAAGCCTACTAGCTGACAAATTTACCTCTAACTTTACCACCTCTTTTCTCCATCTGTCCCTCAAGATATACTTGAAACTTGCTCAGCTCCAGCTAGCACACAAGACCAAGTCCTAAAAGTGCTACCAAAAGCTACAAATACTGCATCAATGGGTCCTGACAATATACCTGGATGCATCTTAAATAGCATAAAGCATCGTTTAGCCACACCCCTGAAAATACTGTTTAACCTCAGCCTCCATACAGGTTTTGTACCAAGCAAACGGAGAACAGCTACAATTATTCTCCTGCATAAGGGAAGGCCTTCCACAGGCTCAGGCAAATAAAGGCCTATAAGTCTGACCAGCCTCATATGCAAAACCATGGAATTAATCAATCGGCCATAGGGAACCTCCAAACACTGGACCCATCTCAGTTTGGATTCGTCAAGGACAGGTCATGCTTACTTGACCTGGCATATTTTTTTTGAAGGTCAGCAAAGAAATGAATGAAGGCAGAATTGCACACACTGCATACCTCAACATGGCCTAAGCTTTTGACCAATGTTCCCACTCATGAATAGTAGAAAAGCTAAATAAGCTGGGAATAAACCATATGCCATCCGCTGGATTACCAAATGGCTCACAGACAGGATGCAGATAATCAAAACAGGGAAAGCTACCTCCACATAGAGACCAGTCACCAGTGTCACCTAGGGTTCTGTGCTAGGATCTCTACTGTTTGGCATCTACTTTTCTGAGGAAAAAGCCAATACCAAAGGGCTCTGGCTGACTACATCTGCAGATGGCTGCAAACTAAGAGTAGTCACTGAATCCCAAAATGACTTAGCCATCCTGCAGGAAGTTTTGTCTCAAAAAAATAAAAGTGATAAAATCATGGACTGAAACTAAATGCCAAAAATGCATTATTGTATACTTTGAGAAGTTATCTACACCAGGGAACTACTACACTGACAATACACCACTAAGAATTTTCCCAGTTGTTCAGGATTTGGGAACTTATGTGGATAGTGACCTAACACATGACCAACAGGTGTCTATTGTAAGAAAGTGTTTACTGCGCAGCTTATAAACAAAAGGATTGAGTCAATGTCCCTCTTTAATCAGCCCTCATTAGGCCACTCATTGAATACAATGCCTCCTTTGCCATGCATCTGTCCAGACAAATGCAACAACTGGAACACCCACAGAGATATCTTACTAAAAGGACACAAGATTTAAACCACATGTCCTACATGGACTGACTCACTCATTACCTCCAGCTGAGATCTGAAATAGGAAGTAAAGAGTTTTGTTCACAGAATGTGCAAACGTTTAGAAAAAAAAAGCAGAGAAGAAAGCCAATTTTTAAAGATGGAGTGGATAATCAACAAGAAGTGGTGAAGAAAGGAAGGCCAATCAGAGACAATGGCTATATCAGCCATTAGATCTCCAATAAGAAGAAAAGCTCACAACAGAAGTAACTGTGCAGGAAGTCAACAACAGGTACAGAGAGACACACAGGAAGAAAGAGAATGCAGTGGATGGCATGCATAGAACAAATGAGTAACATCAATGAAATGAGAAGATTGCAACATTGGCTTGGGATCTATACAGAAAGTGGAATCAGAAGGAAAATTTGGGAATGAAGTAAAAGTTACAAATGAAGAGGAAATATCAAAGTAAGCTGGATGGAAACAACATCTGAGGAATGGTATGATACAGATGAATACTTCAGGAGCATAAAGGAGCTGCAAAACTGAACAGACCTGTAAAAGACTTGTCAGGGAGATCAAGGCAGTTTAACAGCAGACAGAAATTTGAGGAGCACGATGTGAAAAAAAGGCAAGCAATCCAGAACTGGAGACACTGGATACTGAACAGAAGATGCTGAGATAATAACAACATATTTACCTTGGATTAACAGGTAAAGACGTTTGGCATAAAAAAATTAAGTCTTCACCTACAGAAATATAATGGAGCGTTATGTTAAAAATCATTAAATAAAATATCTCAAATGTGAATAGGATGACTCTTAAGAGACAGTAACAAAGAGATAAGGTTATGAAATGCATGAAACCACAAAGTGCTTACAATAAGAAGGATGGGTACAGGGTTCATGTATTAAGATGTACCAACAGTAAACACTGGCACTTGAAGAACCTCTATGTATTAGAGAAGGGGATTCATCTGATGATGATTTAAATGCTTACCCAGACAGTGACTGAAATCCTGTGAAATAATGTTGGAAGAGAGTTAAGTAGGAAAGGGAGCAGTATATAAAGCAAGGGATAGAAGAATTTGGAATTGTAGAAAGACAGAGATGAAGAAGTTCAGGTGAAAGGTTTTTTTTGTTTGTTTGTTTGTTTTTTGCCTGCTCGGACTTTCCTGGTAATTCAAATAAATAAGTAAAACAGAAAGAGAGAGAAACATGGCAAGAGAAGGATTATAACTAGGTCAAGAGCTGGGGTAATTCTGTAGGAAGAATAACAAAAGAGGAAGATCAGTAAACGTGATATTATGAGTAAGAAATGAGAAAAGGTCTAGCAAAGACACAGCAAGTTGTACATTCTGTGTCTGGAATGGGGGCTTAGTAAAAGGCATGATGAATGCAGCCATAAGTGGGGGGCAATGGTAGTGACACTGAACATAAGAGAAAGCACATACCCTGCCAAAAAACAGGAAAATAATACATGCGATGTTGAGCAACACAGTGGGGATATAGTTCCACTGCAGGTGATGAAAGTAAATGTCAGAAAAAGAAGGTTCTCAACAGGAAATATCCCAAAGGGAATTTCAAACATAAGGTAGAATGAGAAAGAGGGGAGTATCACTATTATTCAAAAACAAAGCAATAAACTGTAACACAGACAGTGAAGAAACGTTAAGGGTGATGGCAAATAATTTGGAGTGGTAGATAGGCAACTAGGGATTGTCAATTCTTGCAATGGGAATGGCAGAAGTTATTTTAGCCCCTTCTTCAATTAATGCGACACAATGAGGAAGGAATATAGAAATTACAGGGAAAATTTTCATATCATGGCATTGTTTGCAAATTCTATTCTCAGCTACCGTAAAAAAAATTCCCTAAAATCTCCAGACTAATTAAGCCATCTCAAAAAACAATAACACAAAGAATTCAAAGCACTCTATAGGTTAAGAGGTAAAGCATAGAAACAGTTGGAAAATGTTCTCCACTTAATAGCAAACAGACAATTCATCCTCTTTATAAATTTTGCTAAGAGGTAAGCATAAAATACAAAGTTTATTGTCTTGTCAAAATACACCAAAATAACAAGAAAACAATTCTGGAAATCATAGGTCAGCTTCCTCACAACGCACAGACAGACAACATAATCTTCACCTCCTCAGGATCATTAATTCCTTGACTTCATAAATTCTTCTCATCCTCACAAATCACTTTCACACATCCTAAAAAAGCCCTAATTTCAATGCTTACACTCCTGATTCTTCTCCCTTCGTCTACTTCTTCAGAAAAATTACTTCAAAGCATGTTGATAGCATCATTAACAAAACACCTTCTAACTCCATTGGTGCTGATGAGCTATATCCCTGGTTTGTTAATATTTGCCAAGATTACATGCTCCAACATCTCACCCATCTCTACAACCTCTGTTTGTACAACAACTGTAAGTCTGAATAATAGAAACTGTCTATAAACATATTCCAAGCACCTCCTCATTATCAAAACTTAATGACTTTTGTTCCAGGTCCATACTACCCTCCCTCAGCAAACACCTCAGAAGCTAACTTACAATCAAATTTTAGAATATATTCAAACCTGTAAAATCCCCTCTGGACATCAGCAAGGCTTCTGATCTGTCAGAAACCCCACAACTATGACATACACTCTTACAGATGATATTCTGTAAAACATAAACAAAAGACAGCTAACAAGCTCAGTTTTCATTGACCTCAATATGTCCTTTGATCTCATGGACTACTCCCTCCTAATAAGCTGCCAGACAAGTCAATAGTTTAAATTCTTACTTACAAATCGTCAAATCAGGATTCGTCTACACTCTACCATACCATGGTCAGCTCTCCTTCTAAAAATGAATTCCACAAGGCTCAGTACAATCAGTTATACCATTCTAATTAATTATGAAAAAAAACTACAAACAGATCTTCTCCAAATTCCTGTCATCCTCTACATCAATGGCACGGTTACTTACTGAGCCAGACATCATTAAAAATAACTTAGAAAAGATCTCAAAATACTCTAACTGGTTTAAAAATCACAAATTAATATGTAACACCAAAACTAACAAGGCTATATTATTCGTAACATAATGAATAATAGCTAAGATCCCAATTAATTGGACCCTTTTCTACTTTAAACAGGAACCAGTTGCAACAGAACATTATAAATACCTTAGTATCTAAGTTTCAACTTCCATTGTCACAAACAAATAATTAAGCCCAAGCTCCTTTCCTGGGTACAGAAAATGTTATACCTTCTCTCTCCAAAAGAAAGAGGGGCTATTGGCAAAGAAGTCCTACTCCCACAGTTAGTGTATGCCTCCCATTCAGAGCATTCACCTCAAAAATATCCAATTACTCTCCAAACCACCTCAAATCACATCTGTCATTTCACAACTCTCTCTACTTTAAGAGAAAGTACACTCATCTAAGTAAACTTACCATAACAGTAGGTGTTCAAATGATCACTGATCAGTAGCTTAAGCTACATGGGTTATGTCTTGCAAGGCTTGCATGGATGTAACATTTGGCAAGCTTCCAAAGATTCACTGCACCTTCCGCCTGCCCAAACCATTAGTCAGCTCAGCTGACAGGTTTGGATGCCAAGCCCTTCAGAGCTTTCATGCCAACAGAAAGAGGCAGGATGAGCCCTGAAAGGACAAAACTAGGAAGTCCACACCCTGACAAAAACAACACACCATAACACAAGTTGGATTGAGGGAGGGAGCAGCTACTGCAGCAGCGATCATTCAAATATATAATGTTATGGTAAATTTACTTACAAAACTGTACTATGTTCTTCATACTGATCACTGATGCAGTAGCCTAAGCTATATGGGTATCTTACTATAGCTTACAAATTTTGGGTGATGGAAGGAAAGGAGTCTAGGAGCCCCTTGGAGAATGGTCCTAACAAAGCCTGAAATAGACCTTGAGAAGAAATAAATCTTAAGCTGCCTTGTAAAGGTATGTACAGAGGATCAACATGCTCTTTCTAGAATACTTCTAGAATACAACCCTTTCCAAAATGCCAAAGATGAAGCCAAGGCCCTGATAAAGTAGGCCTTGACCTTGCCTGCAACAGTTTGTTGTCATGAGAGTAACAGAAGGTTTTAGACAACCATGGGTTGTCCCTTCTTCTTACCTTCACAAGAAATGAACAATCAAGCCAAAGATCTGAAAGATTTAGTTTTGTCAAAATAGTACCGGAGTTATCTGTGGACATTCAAGGTACGAAGTACCCTTTCTCCCTTATTTGTAGGTTCAGGAAAGAAAACAGGGAGATGAATAGTTTGGCTTAAAGTAAATTCAGATACCAATTTAGGTAGAAAAGGATTAGTACTCAGGGAAACCCCGTCCCTGTGAAATTTGAGGTAAGGCTGACAAATCATAAGAGCTTGAAACTCAGATATCCTTCTTACAGAGGTGACAGCAATCAGTAAAACTGTTTTCCCTGTCAAGAACCTGAAGTCATCCAGGTTATCTGGTTCAAATGGAGCATGTTAGCTTCTCTAAACACAAAGTTAAGATCCCAAGGAGAGGTTACCATTTTTCTAGGAATGCTGTTATGCACAACCCCTTTCAAAAATATTTTAACATGAGAATGCATTGAAAAAGGAGGATCCATTAACAGACATGCTGAAATGGGAGACAAATGAAACTTGATAAGAGGAGTACGAAAAAACATAGGATAGTAACTCAGGCAAATATTGTAAAACCAGAGCACAACTAGACCTTGCTAATATATGATTTTACAGTAGAAGGCTTTCTTGCCTCCATTACTACCTGCTAAATATCCTCAGTAAACAGGTGTCAAAAAGGAATTAAGAACCTATCATCTGGGCAGTCAGCTGAGGTATCAGACACCCTTGATCTTGTGACAGCAGATCCTGTCTGTGAAGGAAAGCTGATTGTTAGAGAGGAGGCAAATACATTTACTTGAGAAACTCTCCACAGAAGGATCAAATCTTGGAAGATTTAGTTTACATTCATGATGGTTTACCCTTGTACTGCTCAGCTTGTCTGCCGCACAACTTTGCTCTGACAGAATGTAGGATACCTGTAAAGTAAGATTGTGCTGTGAAGTTACATCCTAGGCTCACGAGCATGACTTAGTTCCCTCCTGCTTGTTGATGTACCATGTAACTGTGGTATTGTCTGTAATCACTTGAAGTGGTCCCAGGGAGCAAAGATTCAGAGAGTTGAATGTCTTGATCAGGACAAGCATCTCCTTGATACGTATGCGTTTGCATCTGTCCTTGGTGTCCCACACACCTTGCACTTTTATCCCTCTTGAAATTGTTCCCCAAGCAAAGTTTGAGGCATCTCTGATGACTGACTGCTTTGGAACAGGGAGGGAGAAGGGGAGACCTGGATTTAATATCTGCTGTTGTGTCGAAGGAGAAATTGCCAGCTATGCCAAGAGAAGTAGGGCAGTGGATGTGTAACATATGTCAGCACAGCTAGCTGGAATTTTGTAAAGAATTATATGTCATTTGTATACCAAACTGACTTGTAGAGATGCTTGTGTTGACAAATATATTTTTAAAGCTGCTTGTGTTAAAAATGTACCAAAAGTGTACCCAGGTGGGCAGATAAAGAAATATACATGTATTATTGTAACTGTTTAAATGTATATGTTGTAACAGAGGATACTGGAAGAGAAGAGGTTAATCTCAATCCTCATAACTTTAAAAATAGTTTGAAATTAAATTACTTGGCTTAGGCCACAAAGATTGTATCTTACAGTTCTCAATGCACCCAGATACAAACGCTCTGCACTAGGAAGCTTTCTGCATTGTCTTTGGGATGGACTAATTGCTACTCTGGAAGGGTGGAGGTTTGAAATTGTTTTATGACTTCCAGGAGCTGTAGCAGATCTTAGCAAGGCTCTTTGTGTATGTGTATTATTGACACATATGTGTTAAATCCTGACAGCTTCTAGCCAAGGGGTAGCATGGGAAACAGAAGTCAGATGACATTTCAGCTGCCCTGCTTTGTGCTCAAGAAATGAGCAATATAATGTGAAAGAAAATGGCACTAATGACAGGCGGTTTTATCCTGTTCCTGGACAACTAACAAATCAGATTTATCTGTATGTATGTAAGTATTTATTTATTATGTTTGTTTATTTACGAGTGTAAGGTACTGATCACAGCTGACCAATGTCAGGTCCAGACTGGGTTGAAGTGAGACAACTAATAAAGTAAAGGAACTGTACATTTTTTCCTCTCATGTATGTACACTTACCTATATTTTGTATTCCTTCTGATATATAACTGTATTTTATGTGCATGTCAAAAATGGTGTTAAATGTGGAGCTTTTCTCCATGGGCCTCCACTGAAAAAATGTTTTATAACAATCGGAATTTACTAGTAAACATAGACAGATAAATAAACTGAAACAGAGTCATACAGTGTGTTAAAGTCCACACAACAAAATTAATGTAATAAGTGGAACAGAGAATAAATTATGGTTATTCTCATTTGCAGATTAGAACTAAAAGCATGCTACAAGACTCTATGAAACTGCAACTGCTCTCTCTCTCTCTCTCATCTGGTCATCTGAAACATGGTCTGGAAATGTGACCTGATCTAGTGATATAGCAATCAGAACTGGGTTCAGCAACAGGGATAGTCACTGATGAGCAGCTTGCTTCAGGAGTTTCGGGATTCTTCTCAGGAACAGGGATATTTACTGGAACATCCTCTGGAACTGGAACGCTGGATAACTCACTCAGAGATATAGAGTCTATCTTGTAGGTAAGATACTGCAATACAGGTTAGGCCACTGGGACCAAATGTTTCAGATTCCATCTAAATTCTGCTCCTTGCGATTCCACAATGTACGATCTCAGCTCTGGACATACACTCTGCATGACTCCAATCCGATCAAAACATTTTGTCATCTACATCCTCACTACATCCCCTTCTTGTAACGGATTGAGCAGTTTGCTGGACTTGTCATAACTGGACTTCTGGGATAGTTGCTTCTTTAACAGATGGGCTTTCACTGATCTGTTGTTCTTAACACATGGAACCAGTAATTTACTACTGATTGGTAGTGTGGTTCTGGTTTGTCTCAATAGAAGTCTCTGTGCAGGTGAACCAAGACATTTATCACGAGGAACATTTCTGAGATTCAAGATATTTAAGAAAACATCGCTATTGTCTCATTTCTACTTCCTAGTAATTGTTTCCCACTTTGAACTGCACATTCTGCCAAACCATTTGACTGCAGATACTGTGCTACTAGTAACATGAGCAATGTCCCTACTCATCAGCAAATCTTTTGAACTGCTGGCTTGTCAACTGTGTACCATTGTCAGAAATAACTTTGTCTGGACTACCATGGACTGAAAAATGACGCTTCATTTTAGTAATGACAGTACTGAACACTAGATTAGGAAGTAGGTCAATCTTGAACCAAATGGAATAAGAATCTACTAACACCAAGTAATGTTGACCATTCTATTCAAAAATGTCTGTAGCTACTGTCGACAAAGGTAGTTCAGGAATCTGGTTTAGATGAAGTGGTTCTTTCTGCTGATGTGGCTTTGTACTATTACATACAGAACAAGATGAAAGTACTCTCGCAATACCTTGTGACACAGAAGGCCAAAATACTAGTCCTCTCACCCTTCTTTTGGTAGAATCAGTTCCTGGGTGCCCACGATGCAAGATGGCAATATACTGTTGCAAGGAGTTTGGAACAATCACTTTTGGACCTTTCATGATGATACCATTGTCAAACAAAGTCTCACCTCTATAAGGAAAATAAGGTTGCACCCTACTGGTAAGCGATGTTGCTTTGAGAGCCATCCTTGACTGATACAGTGGTTGAGCTTCTGAAGAACTGGATCTGTGGCTGTATGACTATGAAGCTCATCAAGATGTGTGGAAGAAAATAATTCTCACTTCCATGACTTCAAAATCAAGTTTCTCATTTTCATGCTGTTCAGTGGTATTTCTGGGTGATCTGGATAATGTAGCAACAAGATAAAGAAGTTTGCCTTTTGTGTAGACAAGATTAAAATTATACTTTTGCAATTTCATCATTGTTGCATTCTGGCAGGAACTGTATGCATAGGTTTTTCAAATTAGTAACTAGAGGTTGGTGATCCATTTCAATCTGGACACATTCACCAAAAATATAATCATGGAATGTTTAACATGAAAACACAATTGCCAAGAGTTCTTTCTCTATCTGCGCACACTGGATTTCAGTTTGGGTTAAAGTCCTGGATGCATACGCTACTGGTCTACCCTCTTGAAGAATGACTGCACCAAGACCAAACTTCGAAGCATCACAAGAATGAGTACCTGGTTTGTGATGCACTGGCAAGTTGATGCACTGGCAAGTTTCTGTTTCAGGACATCAAATGCTCTCTGGTGTTGTTCTAACCATGACCAGGATATATCTTTGCATGTCAGCTCTCTGAGTGGTGCTGAAAGTTGGCTTAAGCCTGGAATGAACTTGCCTAGGTAGTTAACCATGCCAAAAAACATTATAGGGCTTGATCATTGTCTGGAGCTGGCATCCCAAGAACTGCTGTTTGCTTGTAAGGATCTGGTCAGAAGCCTAAACTGGTAAATAAATGATCAACATAAGTAATTTCTCATAGCCTGAATTTGCACTTCTGAGGATTCAGCTTAAGATTCACTTCACATGCTCTTTCCAAAACATTCTTGAGGTTCCTGTCATGCTCAGCTTCACCAGAATATCATCAAATATAACAGCACAAGGATACTCAGGAAAAATGTGCTCCATTGCACACTGGAAGACTTCACTGGCAGAATGTATCCCAAATGGCATTCTCAAAAATCTGTACCTGCCAAATGGAGTACTGAAAGTGGTTAGCAATGACGATTTTCAATCTAGCAAAATTTGCCAAAATGAACTCTCTGCATCCAAGACAAAAAAAGCGGCATTTGGAATGACAGCAGTGACTTCTTCAACTGTATGCATTGGATGATGAGGTCTTTTCAGTGCTTTGTTCAAATCTTGTGGATCAATACATATTCTGAGATCATCTGAGCTTTTATTATGAGCTACAACCATGGAAGATACCCATTCAGTAGGGGCTGATAAACCTACTGGACAAATCACACCTTGCTGCACCATTTTATCTAGCTCAGCCTTGACTCTGTTCTGCATAGGTACTGGAACTTTCTGGGCAGGTCTGACAACTGGACTGACTTCAGGGTCTAACTTCATCGAGTACACAACTGGGAGTTGTTCTAGTTTGTCTTTGAAAAGATCAGTATAGGTACAGAAAACAGACTGGGTGAAATTAGAACAGTGGCCTTTTAAGCTTACATGATGGACTTCCTTATTAAATGATAGTAGTCCCATTTTCAAATGGTCTCTGAGGCCTAATAATGATTGTATGTGCCTTTGGACCATGTACAATTGCAAGTCATAGTTGTTCCCGGCAGAGTAACATGAAAGCACTACTGAACCTTCAGTTTGAATTTCTTTGCCACCATAAGCAACATGCTTCGCACACCTTGCCAAATCAAGCTTCTCACCAGCACATATTCTAGCAAATGTTTCTGCTGACATAACATTGCACTTTGAACTTTTGTCAACTTTGAGCTCTATGGGTCTTCCACTTATCCGAATAGTACAAAATATTTTATTCTTTGCCCAAAAATCTACTGCATTGACTGTTTCATTAAGCACAGACACACCATCAACATAAAAAGTAGGGTCACAGCTTTCTAATCGATCAACTTTGTCTCCTTGAATGTTCTCTTTTAATAAAAGAGTGCCCCTTATTTGATTTACAAAATCTTTGGAAATGATTCCACTTTTTACATCTGTGGCATTGCTGACCAAAAGCTAAGCAATTTTCTCTTTTAGACATGATTGCCACCACAATTACGACAGTTGACTATGAGGCTAGGTGAGCATGTATCCTCTTTCTTATGCCTATTTGCTGACTCACCCTTGTGCTTGACACTGTGCGCACTCTGGAATTTGCTAGAAAGCTACAAAGTTTCCCCAATGCCTGTTGCAGGTCTTACACAGTTGCTGCCATGTGCTTGAGCTGGTTTCTTTTAACCACATGCTGCATACTATCAACCTGAGCTTTAGAAGATACTGGATGCATTTCTTATTTGTAAGCATATTTGTGTGCTCTTCTGTGAGCTCATATCTGACAAATCTCAATGGCTTTATTCAAAGTTAAATCACTGTCACAAAGCAAAATCTTTCTTGCATCATCTTTAATACCACACACAATTCTGTCCTTTATCAACTAATCCCTCAAGTCACTAAATCTGCATGTTTTAGCTCTGTTTCTCAAGTCAGTTATATGTGCTGCAAATGTTTCCTCAGGCTTTTGCTCTCTTGTGCAAAATAAGTGCCTTTCCATTGTAATATTAATTTTGGGGTTACACATTTCTCTAAATTTATGTTTTAAGCACTCAGGGTCTTCCCTTGATTCAGCCAGTACAACTATATAATGTTTTCCCCCTCCCCTGCAAATACAACAGGTGCATACACAAATGACGCTCTCTTTCTATGACTTCTAAGCCAGCCAAATTAAGCAGAATAAATGCCTTCATATAGTCATCTTTATCAGAAAATGCAGCTAGTATGAAAATATCGTACTCTTGCTCAAACACTCTCCAAATCTCTGCAATATTATTATCAAACACAAGTGAAGCTGGTTTACGAAATCCTTCAGCCATGCCAACAAAGTATGCCCAAACAGACTGAAAAAATTGCCCTTGTAAATATATATGAACATGCACATACAGCCAGTACTTGAATAACATTCAAATGCACAATAAACTCTTCAAAATACTGCACTTTATGAAATATGCTTTGAAATGGCTGTATTTTATGAAATAACTGTACTGCAATACTGCACAAACTTGCAAAGACTTTATACTTCGGAAATCTTGAACAGCTTTAATACGAAAAAGTAGCTCACAGTGAAAAAATGTGGTCATTTCCTTATTTTATTCATTTTATGCAATTCAGTGCTTATTTCAAATATTTTCAATAGTTATTCAAATATTTTCAATATGTCGCAGTTACGGACATTTTGTTTACTTAAAAATTTGTTTAGAGCATTCTGAGTGCTTCGTTTTTATATTTTGTGAGTAAGAAATAATTTAAGTAAGCTTTGATACCTGAAATACGTTTCTGACCCGTTTTTGAAAGTTATATCTGCAGGAGGGATGATCCATTCCTCTGTATTCCTCCACCATTAACTGAGTGCCTTCTCAGTCCTGAATCTGGATTTCTGGATCCCACTTCTGACACCATGTCGCTCGTCTTGGTTTACAATTGAAGACAAACAAGCCGGGTAGTTCGTTTATATGCTTTATTACACAGAAACACATCAGGATGGATAGCAGCAGTACTTGACAGACTACACAGATATGCATGCTTACATCTCAACAACTTAGTACAAAATGGCAGTCAGGCTTGTACATGCTCAGTATTTATACACTTGTGCAAGCCCCTAGAAAGGTTCTTAAAGGTGTTCATACATACTGATCTACAACTCTGAAACCACCTTTGATATTCACTATGTATATAATACATGTATGTTTTACATTTTGTCATTTGTATTATAATATTATATATATATATATATATATATATATATAATATATATATATATACATACATATTATTTGCATTATACATTGTATATAACATCATGTATCTATTGCATTTGTCCCCGACTGAGACTGAAATAGGTCCAATGGGATCAGTGCACCACCCCACTTAACAAATTCAAAATAAATAAATATATACAAACTTTAATATCAGGCAGTAATTAGATAAGCAAAATGGACAAGAAGAAAGCTAAATGTGTAGTTGAGAAGATTCAGGGAGGTTGCCTGAGGTAAGACATTTGCACTGGCTTTGTTTAATTAGGTAGAATTTAAAATTTGGGTCTGAATTTTCTGCATGTGGAAAAGTATTTTAAGGTGGGAGGGAGTGTTTGCTAGAGTATGGGGGCTAGAAGAGAGAAACTGTGGTTGATGCAATGACGTTTTGTTCTATATATTTGAGGAGATTGCTCTGAATGAGAATGGCTTCTGAAGTTGTATGTGGAAGTTGGCAGGGACAGATTCAGCAAACAGGTGGGGGTGGGGCTGTCCTGATATAGCAATTTGGATAGTTGAGAGCTGAGTAAGAGGCCAGATATTTTTTAACAGGCATTCAAAAGGCCTTCGTGATTGTGAGACAGTGGTGTTCACTCCTTGAGGTAATGATTATAAAACAAGAAATTCTGTTGGAGATCCCGGAAAGGACTGCTGTGTTATTATTTGATGCTGTGATTACAAGTGGGCAGGTCATATCCCAGCTGAGCAATCAACATATTCTTATATTCTTGCCTACCCAAGAAAGGAAATAAAACTGAGATATCTTATGAACCCAGAGAAAGGAATGATTGATTTCTGATATGGTTTTCCAGATGTGAAATTGAAACTTCAGAGTTTGTTTTAGCCACATGCCAATGTATTTGAAAGAAGAGGTGGTTTTAAGGGGGAGACTGTTTTGGTCTTTAATGTCTGAAGTGCTAGGGATTCATGGCAGTTTTTGGTGAGTACCAAAAATTATGTCTTTGTTTTTTTTTAGATTTTTGGTAGAGAACCAATGTAAGAAACAGAAAGTCTTCCTAGAATATTTTTCTAAGTTAAAGTGGTTGGGATTGGATCTATAAACATAAACATCCACTGGAAGCTTACATATAAAAATGGGGAAAGCTTGTGATAGATACTCAGGGAACCCAAATCTGAAAAAAGGGCATCTGTAGAAAATGAAGCACTAACTTTTACTATAAAGGCTCTTATAGTGAGGAGGTCTTTGAACCAGACAGAAACTAATGAGCTAATATCCATTTAGATCATATGGAAAAGAAGGGTGGAGTGGTTAAGGTGAAAGGCTCTACTGAAGATACCATCTATAAGGTTGGCTTTGTACATGTTGTGCAAAAAACTTTTGTCTCTAAGGGTTCATGCAACATTCACAGTGTTCCTTCCATGACCAAATCTATGCTGTGTTTGGGATAGACGGTAGTACTGCTGTACATACCAGGGTTGTCTCAACCCTCTGGAAGAGCAGCAGTCATCCACAATGAAACCTCCATACCCCTAGCCTGACAGTCAATTACTGCTCAGCAGGAAGCACTACAGCATTTTTTTTAAGTAAGGACAGTCATTCTCTAAATGCTCTTGGAAGACACCCACCAAGCTGCTCACTACTGCTTACAGACAAAACTTCTCTATACCAAGCCTGCCAGTCAATCAATTACTACTCAGCAGGAAAAACTACAGCAGTTTTTTTTTTAAAAAGTGCACTGTCATTCCCAAGCAAAATGCAAAGACACAACTGAGCCATGCAGTACTGCTTAAAGACATATCCTCCCTCCTTTAAGCCTGCCAGTCAATCAATTGCTACTCTCTAGGAAAGAGTACAGTAGTTTTTTGAAAAGGTAAACTGCACTGTCTTTGAGAAGTCACTACTGAACTGTTCAGTACTACTTAAGACAAAACCTCCCTACTCCAAGCCTGACAGGCAATTACTTTTTGAGAGGAAATACCACAGCAGTTTTCTGGGAAAAAAAAGTAAAGTGTATTATCGTTCCCAAGTGCTCTGTAAAGACACCACTGAGCTGGACAGTACTGCTTAAAGTCAGCACAGCCCTTCCTATGATGTTCCCTCATGTTGGGAATCAATTATAACAGGACTGTAGATTTTTCCACTGGGTAGGGAAATTCTTGGACAGTGCCGCTTCTAGGTTCCATGAACTAGATGGTAATTTGCTTTCCCTCCCTGCTAAACATTACCCATTACTGCTACACCAACTCAGCGGGATGAAGACCAAAGAAGAATCCTGCTGCACTACTGAAAAAGGGTCAGAGTGTACAAAGACTACCTCAGTTCAATAAAAACTAGGGGAACCTAATATTAATCAAAAAACAAGAATGGCTGGAGGGCTATCTTGTCACTGCTGGGTTTATGGGGTGTGCTTTTCAAAATATCCTCAAGTGCAATTAAAGAAGCTCCATATTCTTGATCCCCTTCAAACAGCTCCTAATAATATCTGGATTCTCCCTATCTGTTTTACTACAGTAAAATGAAAATACAAAAACCTGGATGTTCACCGCAACGTTTAATGGTCATACAACGTTAAAGCTTTCGAGTAAAACTCTTTCTCAATGTATGAGCCAGGTTTTTGTATTTTCGTTTTACGCTATTACTTCAAGTTCTTTGGCTGGAAGGTGCTTTTGTGCTTTTTTATTTTTATTAGAGTAACTAAGAATGCTTTTATTATTCTCTATACTTGCCAACAGTGTTTGTCTACACTTTTTTTAGCTGTTTAGTTTCCTCAGGAAGGCTCACCTTCATAGATTATTAATTTTTTTGTATAAGGTTACACTCATTGTGGGGGGGCTGTTTCATTCACCTCTCTATGCTTGGGTTCACTTTGCTGCCCTACCACCATTTCTCTCCCATACACCCTTACTTTACATTTAAACATCACTTCTTTCCTCCCGCACAATCTCATTATCTAACAGTAGCAACTCAGCTCAACCTCCTTTCCACTTAAACCCAATCAAATTCATTCAAACAACCCTATTTAACTACACTACAATACCAGTCATATATCCCATAAGATAACCCTTTGCCACTCCCACTATCACATTACAACCCACCAGCTACACAAGCTTACTCATAAAAACACAATTCCCACATTATACAGAACAACTTTCATTCCCAGTCACATCCTATCTAGAAGTCATTAAGACAGAGTTCTACAAACAGGTACCTCCACATCCTACTAATAGCAATCCCACTTGCTCACACTACTTCTGAACTCCATACTCCAAGCCCAATACAAACTAATTCCCCTACCTACCTAAACCACAACCAGGTAGAATCCTACTAGAAATACATGGACTAGTCTGGACTTCCAAACGGATGCACACTGAGTAACAGCTTAATTTTTGCTCTCCCAGTGTGAAAACAGAAACTCAGGAAAGAAAGTGAATTTGTCTTCTGGGGTAAATTTCAGTTACTGGCTAATAAATGCACTGCCTGGATACCAGCAAAGAAGAAATTTAGAGAATCCGAAGGAAAATCAACCAGAAAAAGTGAGGAGAAAACACTGGTGGGGAAGAACCCTGCAGTTGTTCAGAAAAAAAGGCAGTTTAAGTTCCAGCTTTGATGAAAAGTATGACTTCCAGTAATCTACAGGAATAAATAGTCAAATGAACTCAGAACTGATTAAAATAAATGAAACACTGAAAGTGTATATAACTCACATAACAAAAGGCTGGCAAAAAAGGTATAGTGAACTAGGCTGAAGGTGGTGAGTGAAGTATAGTGAGTAAGTTCAGCCAGAATTGGCACAGGAGCAGGTCCAAGATTTTGTAAGGTATTCTTTTAGGGAACATTTAAATGTAGGTAGGTTAGAAATAGTTCTGGTGGATGGAGATAAGGAGTCCCCTATGGGCTTTGTCCAGGGGATTTATTTCTTTTATTTATGGTGCGAATTTTTTTGTCTTCTGATCTAAGAGTTCTTTTTGGAAAATATATGTTGATTAAAGGAGTAAGAGCTGGGCAGGCTAATGGTTTGTGTATGATTTTATGTAGTGTTTGTAAGATGAATGTAGGAGAAGCAGAGAGGGAGTTCCAGACAGAAAAGGGTATGCAGAGATTTACAGTAATGGGTAAAGGAGGATGGATTAGTAATGAATTAGTAGCAAATTTGCCAATTTTGTTATAGCAGCTTTCAAGTGTTTTTTTTTTTTTTTTTAACAGAGGATTGCAAATTGATTATAACTCGTGCTCCACAGAGTAGGGAGGCAGAAGGTAAGTTTTGGCTAGAGTATTTTTTGTGAGTGTGCTCAGAAAATGTTTCTTTATGTATAATATGCTTAGTTTTTGATGGGTTTTCTTGATATTGCTTTGGATGTGGAGGTCAAATTTAAGATTATCATCTGTTACAACTCCTAATAGTTTGGTATGGTGGACTAATTCAATTTCAGTGCCATTTGCCAAAAAGATTTTGAAAGATGTTTTGTTAGAGGTGTGAAGTTTTGAGATAAAGATAAAGGAATTTGATGTTTGGGGGTTGAGAATAGTTTGCTGTTCTAAGCCCGGTTTCAATGGAGATGATAGCTTGTTGAGTGATTTCTTGAAGATGAGTTAAGGTGTTTGAGGAGCAGATGATGTTCATCTGCATATTGAATCAAGGTGTCTTCACAAGAAGATGAATGTAGCTTATTGACAAAAATATTGAAGGATGGATCCTTGTGGAAGTGGGAAGGCATGCAGAGATGGATCCTTGCCACTGTACAGCTTGTTGCCTGTTGGCAAGGTAGCTGGAGAACCACTGAATAGATGGAGATGTTAGACCCAGGTTGGAAAGCTGATTGAAGAGTTTACTATGAGAGACCATGTCAAAGGCGTTTGACAGATCTAGAAATACTGCAGATACAAGTTTATTAGATTTGTGAACTTCACTGAATGTCTGTAAATTATATTAATGCAGTAGAGGTGCTGTGGTCTGGCCAAAATCCATGTTGCGTATTGGTGATTAGTTTTATTTTATAAGACACAGTGGAGAAATTGTTGATGTATACATCTTTCATGAATTTTAGAGCTGGGAGACAGGATGGCTATAGTACGAAAAGTTGTACTGTCAGTGGAATTACCTTCTTTATGCAAGGGGTAATATGTCCCATTTTCCACAAGTTAGGAACACAGGATTCTGTTATTGATCTAATAATAAGAATGCTGACTGGACATGCTATTACATCTGCAGCTACATTTCGGTATGCTATTGCATCTGCAGCTAGATTTATTCAAGAGGAAGGCTGTCGGCTGAGAAGGAACAAGGTTTCAGTTTACGTAAAAGTTTTTTTTATAAGAGTTATAGAAACTGGTTGAAAGGTAAAGTGGGCGGAATTGTCTCGATGTGTATTGGTGAGGATGCAGATAGGAGAGTTTTGTAAAGGAAATGTGCTTGGGTCTACAGGAAGTTGGCTGTGTGGAAGGAGGAGTGTTAGGTGAGTCTGAGGTTAAGTTAGCTATGCATTCTATGAAGTATGTACTGAAACAGGTAGCTGTTTAAAGAGGGGGGGAATATTTGAGTATGGGCTGGAATCCTTTTTTGTATCTAGGCTGATGAGAGAGGGTATGCAGTACTAGAATTTTTTAGGGATGTTTTTACGGTTATCTTGTAGCAGTGTATAACAAGACTTTTGATCTCTATTAACTTGTTTCTTGACTTGGTTTTGTATCTGTCTGAATATTTGCCAATTTGTATTCTTTTACCTGTTAATATTATGCTTTGTCTCTTTCTTTCGTATGGAGTTTGCATTGGTTGGTGAGCCAAGGGATATGGCTTTTTTTAATTATTTTTGTACACTGTGGGACTAAGTTGTTAAGAATATTTAGAAATGCTGCACTGAAATACTCAAATGCATCATTTAAGAGGAGTCTTTTTAGGATAGACCAGTTAACTGCTTTCAGAGCTTCAATGAAAGATTCCTTGGAGAATTTGGAGAGATTAATTATGTGGGTATAAGCTGTCAGGTGGTCACTTAGTGTATCAGGGAGGGTACTACCTGAGGAGGCAAAATTAGATGGGTTGGTAACCATAATCCAGTCCAGGATAAACTGATGGGAGTTACTTTTGCTATATATTGTTGGTGTATTAATAATGTTGAGTGAATCCAAAGAGGTTCATGCTGCTGATTGCTGAACTGGCAGATAAAGACTGCCAGTCAATGTTTAAATCACCGAGGATAATTTAATTTGTGATAGTATCTGATATCCAGGATAGTATGTTTTCAAGTATTGGAATGTTCTGTCCTTGGGAGATGTATATCACAGCAATGTATATGCTTTTGGCCCTATGAAGTTTAAGGAATGAGATTAGGACTTCTGCTTTTTCAAAATTTGGGATTGTGTCTGTATAGGGAGTTAATGTGAGCATATTTTGGAAGATTATAGCTATTCCATCTGCTTTTTTATGTGCTCTATCAAGTCTAATAATATTATAACCAGGGGTAGCTTTTCGGCATCTTTTATTGAATGCTTTAGCATGTCTCTGTTGTGGTTTGGATGTCTTGGTTGTGCTAGGTCATCCAGCCATGAAAATCTGTGATTTTGCTGCATATGCGTCTAATGTTTAGAGTGACTATTTTTAAACTTTTAGGGTGTATTCTATGGTTTGGGTGTTGACTGGGACCTGGGTTGGGATGGATGTCACCACAATGGTGTATTGTTTATTGTGGCATTTTTAGCAGAGATGGGTTAAAACATTACTTTGACATTGGGACTGACATTTTTTAGTATTTGGGGTTACAACAATGGATTGGAGTTATGGAAAATAAGCTTGAAGAGATTTTTGAGTAGCTAGTGAAAAGATGATTGATAAGTGAAGATGAAGTAATAGTTGAGGTGTGTTTATTTATTATTACTACTTGTGGGGATGTTAGGAATGAGAGGAGGAGGATGAATAAGGTGATACAAAAGAGAAACAACATGGTTAGTACTGTAAAAATCTTACAATATGGTGAGGTGAGGTAATGAGCAATGATAATAGTTTGGAGAACAGGTAGGTATTGATGGGGAAGGAGCAGAGTGAGATTTGAAAGGAATTTAGAACAGATATGGGTGGAGATTGTATAATGAAAACAGTTTGGGATTGGACAGTGCAGTAGGTATATGATAGGAGGATGAGTAGAGCAGGTGGAGTAAGTTAGGTATAAGTGTAGATGTAGGGGTGGGTGGAAATTGGGGGTAGTGCAGGGGAGTAGAGTGAAGGCCGAGTGTAGTGAAAACTGAATGGAGTGAGTTGGCCCATATTGGAGTAAGTACCAGGAAAACAATGTGTAAAACTGCAGCAAGACAGGAGGTAAGACAAGTCCTGATAATTTTAAAGACAGCAACACAAGCTGCTAGACTGCTGATAACATACACCAACGTTAACTGCAACAGGCAGTACTGCAGTGACTTTGGCTTGAAATTATGCTATAGTACGTGAAGAAACGACTGAGATGACTGGAGGGCCAATCAGGTATTTCAATGGAATTCAGTTACTCCCTCCACAGATGGTGAGTGGGGGTGGGGGTGGGGGTGTCCATCCACCGGATTCAACACTACAGTACAGAACATGCTAATGCAGAAGTGAGGTAAAACAATTAAGCTTAGTCTGACTCTCAGAAACTGCTTTACACAGAGTTTAACTGAGGGTATTGTTTCTTTTGTACTTTTGCAACTGGATGTGAAATTCAGTTGTCTAACTTCCTTTTCTACTGCGATTATGTTAATGTTTGCAGCAGTAATTGTCAGACATACTATGTGCTCAGTACACTAGCAGGGAGAGAGAGAGAGAGATTAAAATAATTAGGATTGTTTGATGGCTGAACTGGGTAAATAAAGTACTATTTATCTATAATCTGCTACATTCCCGCTCTTTGCTACACAACATACAGTCTATAACGTGACATTTAAGCGCTAAAGAATAGCAGCTTGAATGTTAACAGATATGAAAAACTAGGCAATTACCAACTCTTTTCACAAACAGAGCTGTCTCATACTATTAATAATTGACTAGACTAGCCAGTAACTGAACTGTTCATAAAATACTACAACTGAAACCTACAGTAGATTCAGGAGAAACATGCAAATATATATGCTAGCGATTAGAAGCAGAGAGAGAAAAAAATAACAGCCAGATGGCAACACACTAAAAACTCATTTTGCTGTAACTGTGCAGTTCATAATGCAAAAATTATGTGCTGTCACTGAATCCTACAGCAAAAAGCCAGTAGAAACGTGCTAATATATTTGCTACACATTAACTGCAGAAAGATAACAAGTCATAGTTTAACACTGTAGAAAAATTAGGTGCTACCACTGAATCATAAAGCAAAAGGTCAATAGAAACTTGCTGATACATTTGGTAAGAAAGGCAACAACACAGCCAGTTTGTAACACAGTAATACGAGGTAGAACCAGAATGAAATTGACCATTCCTGTTAAAAAATTAAAAAATGCAACGTACCTGACTGCAGAGTGAAGCAGTTGGATGGAGAGGGATACACTGACTGCAGAGTGAAGCAGTTGGATGGAGAGGGATACACTTGGGTCATGGGGTAGAGAAGTGATTTTGAATTTGGAGCCACAAAGGCAAAAGTAGTTGGAGAACAAATGAAATGAGGGGAGGCCCAATCAGAGGATTAAATAAAAATGTGTGTGTGTGTATATATATATATATATATATATATATATATATATACACACACACACACACACACACACACACACACACACACGCACGCACACACACACACACACGCGCACACACACACGCGCACACATACAGTTTGTTTGTGTCTTTTGGCTTTTCCCGGTTAGGAGTTGCCACAGCGGAACTCCCGTCCGCTAATGATTGGCAGTTGATTTTTACGTACCGGCTTGCCAGGCCTGACGCACAACCTTCAACGAAGGTACGCCCAGTCACGCATGTCTCCACGCAGAAGACGCTCTAGCTGAGAATCGAACCGGACAGCGTCTTACTGTGAGGTGAAAACGCTACCGCAGCACCACCACCGCGGGTACACACACACACATACGGTACATACATATCTATCTATATAAATACACACATATATTTGTATATACCATTCAGTCTCTATGTAAACCAAACCCATCTATCCACAAAGGTCCAAAATGAGAAACAAGCCCCGACCCCATACTCCCAAAATATACACATAAACAACTTTATGGTGAGGTCTATCCAAATTCTGGCCCCAAACAAATTCAGCCCTTACTAACAGAATTAGCACAGCCCATCAAAACCACCATCAACAAAATTTTACTCTAGGAGTTAATCGTTATAACATGCATATCAAAAGCTCAAGAAACAAGATCATAGAACTTCACGCCTGAGTTGCTTTAAATTTACCTAACATCCTTGTTATTACTGAAACATGGATAAAACCTAGCACTAAAGATGATGAAATCCTGTCTCAAGAATATAATATCCTCAGAGCACACAGACTAACCAAAAAGATGTAGCTGTTGCCATTATGCATCTGAACAAATACAAAGTCATTACTCACTCGAGCCAAATAAGATGTACAATAATGTTAATATATTAATTACCCTCCTTAGCTTAAAAAAACACAGCGTAGTTGCACTATTTATACTACCTCATAATAGTATTCCTGTTGCAGAAGATATCTTGTCTTGGTTATCCCTACACTTTGATCAGAAGACTTTAATCTTATTTGACCTGAATATCAACAGGTCCACTACTACAACTTACAACTATTGCCATAATATAAACCTGTCTGGATTCTCACAACTCACTGGCACACACCAACCAGATATAACAAAGTCACTAGCAACCATTCCATCCTTGACTGAATTCTAACAAGCCTAGTGCTATTGCCACTGCTGGTATCTTACAGGATACTTTGTTCACTACCCCACTCACATCGCTAGACTGCTCACCTTTACCCCAAAACTGACTCAGTTTAGTTATGAAAGAAACCTACCCAAATTCTTCAAAGATGTCTTTATTCTCACTCTTAAGCAATGCAAATGAAATCCACTAAATTCATACGTCTACAAGTGGCCAAAAAACAAACGTATTAACAATATTTTTTTTCCATAACTGACAAGCAAGTATCCCAAGGAGGACAGGTGTCAAAGTCAATCCAGCTCCCTCCCTGGTTATCTACAGAAAGAAAATAAGTCATGCATCAAACGGATAAAACATAACAATATAGCATGCTACCAAAACTCAACATAACCAGTAACATTACTGGTATTCAAGAAATCAGGCCCAAACACATTCTAACTGACAAAATCTATTATAATCTCCAGAAAAGAAACATAATAATACTAACAAATTCTGGACCACAGTCAATAACCTCCTAAATCCAGGCAAATCATCCCAGACAAACTCCCTATCAACTGAAGCTGTTGCCACCACAATTCAACTATTTTTCCCATTAAACCAGCTACTTCATCTGCTTTTACCATGTCACCTATCCCTGGACATACAGATCTAAAACCCCCAATTCAAATAACACACCCTCCTCAATTGATAGCAGCCCCAACACATTCTAAGTTAAACCAGTACCAATATCTGCAAGCAAAAACTACAAAACTAGCAGCAAGAAACAACTAACCAAACAGCTTAAAATATCAACAGATGCTACTATGTACACAGATATTATGCCAATTCACAGACCCATAGATGAATCTTACATCCCTCCCACTTGGATGCAAATTTAGATCCTACCAATATGCAAGGAGAGTAACTTCATTGAGCTTTCTAAAAAGCAACCTATTATCCCATCCCCATTACTAAACATTCTAGAAAAATGCATCCCATCTCAGTTGCTACAGCACCAACAGAAAACTTACTACCCCAGCTCAACACAGTTTCAGGCCACATCACAGCACAGACACAGCCTTGCTTACCTTCCTTATCAGTAAACCACAGTCATTATGATAGTAAATTTGTTTCCTCCGTATTTCTTGACTTATCCAAGGCTTTAAATACAGTACGCCACCAAAAACATCTGCAGAAACTCCAAGGTCCGTGGCATCTCACCTTACTCAGTAGCACAGTTCCAGAGCTATCTTGAAAACAGAGCACAGTCTGTCGAATGGAAACATAACTATTCTCCATTCCTACCCATAACTGTTAGCATGCCTCATGGATCAATATTGGGACCTTTACCACTCAATGTATTTTCTAATGACTTGGTAAAGATGCAAAAACTGCCACCTTAAAGCAATTTGCCGATGACTTAACTATCAACAACAAAACAAAATCCCTACAAGAACTAAAATCCACTTTACCACAACTGTTGCTCAGATCCCTCCATGCATCCACAACCTCTTTTTCCCATTTCTGC
Organism: Protopterus annectens; assembly: GCF_019279795.1. NCBI lineage: Eukaryota > Metazoa > Chordata > Ceratodontiformes > Protopteridae > Protopterus > Protopterus annectens. The sequence continues at coordinate 575,524,005 of NC_056746.1, forward strand.
ACATGGGGTCGGGGTGTGACTTCAACATTGACAATCATCCACAGCCAAGGTTCAGATTCCCTTGACTGTAGCTGATTGTCACTGTTGAAGTCACACCCCGACCCCATGTGCAAAAATGGGGAAAAAAGGTCATGGATGGATGGATGGCTCTGAGCAACAGCTGTGGTAGAGAGTATTTTAGTTATTGTACGGATATTGACAAAACTAAATTCCCTATCACCTCATCAAATAACACAACATAAATAGTTCCCTATGCAAAATTATTAGGCAAATTAAAAACTGATCACCATATAACAAATACTGTCTAGAAAGCTCACCCAAAGCTATAGACACTGTATCGTACAAACCATATCTCACGGAAAAAGCCCAACTAGCCTCAGAAAGAACTTTCCTACTACCTAGCCTTCTCTTTGTCTCCCCCATCCCAAATAACCTACACATAATTCAACAGACTAAACCTGAACAATGTTATAACAAAATAGAAAAAATTGCATCCAACCTACCAAGGAAGGCCCACCACTGTATTGCCATCAACAAAATCAACTGGCTAAAATTCCCAACCTACCCAAGATACACCTAGCTAAAATTACCTCATATAACAATAAACCAGCCTAACAAATTTCCTTCATCACACACACACACACACACACACACACACACACACACACACACACACACACACACACACACACACACACCAATGGTATACTTCCAAGAAATAGCTATATTTTAAAGCAACAACTAAATGCACATCCATCCATCCTCAACCCCTTTTTTCCATTTTGCACATGGTGTTGGGGTGTCACGTCAACAGTGACAATCATCCCGAGCCAACTAAATGCACATACCTTCGGTAAAAACCTATAATCACATACAGTATCTAAACTCTGGAACAGTATCCCTCCTACTTACAGATATAGCTGCAAATATACAATTTCAAAGTGAGATTGAGAGAGTATTTCTAAACTTCATAGATTTGTCATTGTTCTTTTCCAACATGCTAAACTAGCTAAATGTCTCTATAGTGCAACTATATGATGAGACTGATTTGCCTTTACTCACAGGCATTATTCTCTGAGAAACTATTTTCTCCTCTCCATCTCCTCACTCCAACCTCCATCTACATCTTCAATAATCATACCTTTTACACTCATTGTATGATATTATAAACAACCTCAATGATTATCTATTTTGTAAGTATGTACATATAAGTTGTAGCAACCTGTAAAGTCTGTGCAATTATCATTCATTTTTAGTAGGCTGTACTACTGAAAATTACACAAGTCTACATGGGTCATACAAGGACTGCCTGTTTAATGTGATCCCTATAAAACTGTACTTATTTACTGTCAACTTTTAATTTAGTTCTTAAAAGCTTTTCCTAGAAGTACTCCTGATAGAATCCATGGTGTTTCTAGAGATCTTATGTACTGCCAAATAGTAATGTAGTCTCTTCAATTGCAATCAAGCATTTTAGTTAATAGGAGTGATAATGTGCAATTGTATATGACTTTCTTGTCTTACATTTACTGGTTATGTACAACTATATACTGGTGAACGTCTCACAGGGTCTCCACTGAGAATTGATATGCTCTGTTAGATCTCCCCAGTCAACAAGTCCAAATAAGGTACTCTTTGAGTACTGGCTTGATGGCAGAAGGAGACAATAAGCCTCTACAGTCTGCCCTTTTAATAGTATTACCATTCTACCACCCTCCATCCCTATCTTATTCCTTACTCATTTTTCACCTGTTTCAGGTTCTCTTGAAATGTCTGTGTGGATTCCTTCTCCATCACCCATTCTGAAAGTCCATTTCTTGTGTCAACATCTTTCCCTCTTACTCTGTGAAAAACTATTTTACTACATTTACTACATTCTATACATCGAGTATATCTAATATTCTCACTGCCTCAAATGGCATCTGCTGCTCCAAGCAGCTATCTGGCTTACTGCAGATTTGACTAGTTTTATGGTCTAATGCACATTTCTGGTAATCTGCTATACATAACCATCTCCATGGCAGCTTGCATGCTCCACTACTGTTGCTCTTAGGATGTAAATACATGCTACCACGCATGCATAACCTCCAGCCTAAACAGTACATTGCTATGCAGCATGGGCACACTAAACTCTTTGTTGCAAGTGATACAACTGCAGTTCCAGAGATGCTGCCAATGAGTGACTCCTTCCTCTCAAGCTGTTATCAAGCCACTCACTCCCATCCTCCCCTGCCTAGTACCACTAACTCCCATGCTGATAGTACAACATGGATCATCTGGGGCTGAGTCAGGGCTTTATTACTCTGTTCTGTGGTGTTGAACAAAAGGCTATTTTTTACAAGGATTTTTATCCAAACAGTGTCTGTCAGCAGAATCAAAATGACTCAGTTTCTCACTTTATTTTTTAAGGAACGATCTGCTTATTTAGAAGGGATTCAGGGTTTGCATATACAACTACATATACTCGTATGCACACACACACCCATATATACATGTGTGTGTGTGTATAGGTACATGTGCACATACACACACACATACAGGGCTAGCCACCCAGCTGTGTGATCTTTGGCTATAGATGACTGTCACTTTCGAAGTGACACCCTGAACCCATATGCAAAACTGGGGAAAAAGGGGTTGTGGGTGTGTGTAACATATTCACTTACATATATCTATCGAGATATATATATATATATATATATATATATATATATACACACACACATACACGTGTATGTATATCTGCATGTGTGTATATGTATATATAAATATAGAAACATATAGATATGTATATTATGTGTAAACATGCATACATAAATGCAAACACTAATATATGCATAAACATACATATTTGCATACATATTTGTGTATATACTAACATAAATTTACAATATTTTATATTATATAATTAGCCAAACATATATATATATATATATATATATATATATATATATATATATATATATATACATACACACACACACACACACACACACACACACACACGTAAATGGGGTGTATTTTGGAGATTTGGAAAGTTTTACCTGACTTTTTTCAGTTGCATTTACTTATTTTTTACTGACTGGGGCATTCTGGATGAACATAAATCATTTCTGTTAAAGTGTGTGTGTGTGTGTCTGTGTTCACACGTCTGTGTCCATTTGTGTAAATGATCTGAGCTACAAATCCTTAGATGTGGAAAGAAGGTACTAGTTACTTTATGTTTTTTTTTTAAAAGAAATTGGTTTGTGGAATGGAAACAGTGACTGCTACTGAAGTAGTGTACATCTAAAAGAGTGTAGGAATGGCAGTCAGCTGATGACCCCTTGCTATGACAGTAGTTGCATTCAAGTGAATAAAGACTGTGTCAGTCAGCTTGGGATACCAACAAGTAAGGAGCATATTGGATAACCTATGGCTTTAACTGCTACTGAGACATTCTCAGGGTAGACTGTCTGGTTCAAACATAGTGGTACGCAACTTCAGGAGGTGTATTGTTCACGGAGTTGGGATGGATAACAAATCTTTTCAGGGAGGTATTTTTTTTTTATTTTACATTTTTTCCATCTCTGGTATCAGTCTCTCATTTGGCCTTGTTAAGACTTAAAAATAATACGTATATCCACATATGTGTGTGTGTGTGTGTGTGTGTGCTGCAGAAATGTGTAATATGGTAGGAGAATCCTGTGACTTCACTGCTTGAGGAAGTATGATTCATTGTTTTATTTTTTTTTTCCTACAGATGCTTGGCAAGTTTTATCAGAGTTTTGGGAACATTCTGCCATTTTTTTTTTTTTTTTAAGTTTAATAGTTCTTTTCCATGGTACTGTTTTATGTGATTCGTTGCAGATAAGTTTTGATGATCTGCGTTTCTGAGCTCATAGATGACTATTTTCATATAATACATATTGATATACTGTGAGGTGCTTTGCATTATTGCTGGTGCAGAATCTAGCAAACTGTAGGTTAATGTCATTTTTGGTTGGATGCTATGTCTGTGTAATGAGCAGCAGTTTTTCTGGGGAATAGTAAGCTTACATTTACATTTTATGGAGTGTTGTAAAGGTCAGTACATTTGCACTGTTTTTGCAGGTTTTGGTTCACAGTTTGCTAATGTGTAATGTGGTGTACTGTAATTAGATTGGAACGGTCATTATAAGAATAAATTCTGAGAATCATTTTAATATACAATTTCTACAATTATTTTTATCCTAATGTAATGTATGTGTAGCCATGATACTGCAGCATTTCTTTGATCCTCTCTCTTACTTGCCATTTCCTCAACATTTTTATCTTTGGATAAATCATTGAGTATTGCAGTCAATATTGCCATATGTTAGAGTTTCATACTTCTTATTGTTAAAAAATGCATGTTGATGCAAAACCTACCTGTTCCAGTAACTTTTTAAGTGAATTGGGGTAATACTTACAAATCATCTCCGATTCTGGGCCTTTGTCTCCCCCAACCCCACCAAACACACACTCTGTTTTTGGCTTTGTCCATAATTCTTGAGCAAAGGAGTTGAGAGTTATGATGTGTGTCTATAAAATACAAATATCAGTGCATGCAAGGAATACACTCACTGTGCATAAACTATTGATATAAATGCATGTAAGGAATATATTAATCTCTGGAAAGGAAACTTTACCTGCTGCAATTTTAATTAAAATGAATTCGTAAAAAATAAATGTATGCATTGGCAAAAACTCAAACAGTAAATGGTATTTTGCAGAATTCTACTTGTTAGTGCCTCTCATCTCTGTCACTGCTCACTATAACACGTACGCCACCTTTTGTACCCCTCAAGAATTCTTACTAATATGGAGAAATGGCAAATTTGTGACCTAAATAACGATTAACAGACATAATATTAATTTGATACCTGCAAACCACAAATACTGTAAACATTGTAAACGCGAGGGTACCCGATTCCAGTTACATTGTTTTGCCAAGTTTCAGTTCTGATATAATGATTGTCACACGTTGTGGCAAGTTACCCCAGAGTGGGAATGAAGGCTGACAGGCACAGGGATCCGGAATTTTTTTTTTTTTATTATTTAGGAAAACAAGGTACAATTAAATGGAGGCTAGAGTGGCTCGCAAACTGTATGAAATTTAAGCTACAGTAACAAAATAACAGCGCTTAGCACACCTCTCATATTTTAGCAGAGTGGGCAGCTACCTAGTACACCATGAAAATCTATAAGAATGTATGTGGTTCGGTTCCGATACTAACTATGAAATACAATGATAATAGCAAACACACACCACTCACCTGAAATACCAACCGAACTCATTACCTTCGCAGCCGCATACTTATCTATGCCGCTAAGGCGGAAGTACGGCATACGTCTCCCCATAGGTTAGGCCGACGTGTTCGCTCCCTTATGCAGATACCGATTGGCTAAACGCACCATCTGTCAAGCGCTACTTGAGCCTATATTTCAGTAATTCGATTTCTTAGTTATTCTGCACCGCCTACAGCAGCTGGTTACTGATCTTGGCTACTTTATTCTTCCAGATGTTAGAGTGAAACACTTGTAGCCTTTCTGGCGGAGCTGCATGGCATTAATAGTTCATGCCTCGCTTCCGAGATTATATTTCATTAACGTTATGAGGAAGTGAGAATGAAGGCGTAGGTTTTAGGTTTGAGTCCCGCTGTTTGCCCTTTCTCTGCAGTAAGAAAATCAGAAGATGGGGCCCAATTAGGGTTACCACCTGTCCCACTTTGCAAGGGACAGTCCCGCTTTGGGCAGTTGTGTCCTGACAAAAAATTGTAAAAATGGCAAATGTCCTGAGATTTTAGGACAAAATTATTTCCTATATTTTATTAAATAGTTGCATAAAACAGTTATTCTGTATCTGAAATACCTAAATGTTATAAGAAACAGAATAAGCAACTAAAATGCTACAAGAATAAGCTTTTATTTCGGCAAAAAAGTTAAGTTCTATCCTTTGTACTGGCTGTGGGTATGTGTTGGCCTGTAAAATCTGATGTCTGTACCAAAAATGTCCCACTTTGGCCTTTTGAAAAGGTGGCAACCCTAGGCCCAATATCTAAGCCGGACATCAACTTCTGAGCAGCAGAAATCGTGGCTGATGTTGAGAAAGAGGGTCATATTTTTCAGATGAAAAATTCTATTACCAGACAGCATAACATTAGTAATAAGAAGCATTTGTGTGGCCCTGGTTCATTTATTTCATGATGTTTGTAGGTAGATCTAACTTTATGAAGACGATCGGTACGTGTAGGAGGAACAAGGGTAAGCGTAAGGGTTAAAAGCACAGTGTATGCCAGACCCATATAGCAGACGAGAGGTATGAGGGCAATAATGGTGAATAGCTGACCAAAAGTGTTTGTGATGCTGCTTTGAAAGTTACTGCAGTAAGAAGAAGTTATGTACTCACCATGACTTTCCATGTGTGTTGTATATCTCGTCTTAATTCTTCACTGGTAGGTTCGGAATGGCAGTATACTAAAGCTCGAGGTCTTCCACTGGCTTGTGGCTGTATCCCTATCTCATCATGCCCTAGGAAAGCTCCCCAGCTCTTGTTTGCTGATAAAACTCTCTAGCTCTGTAGCTCAGGGGTTAGAGCACTGGTCTGATAAACCAGGGATCATAAGGGGCGGGAGGATGGCATAATGGTTAAGATGTTTACCTTGGAAACACAAGGTGCAGCGTTTGATCCTCACATAGGATAACTGGCTAGGCTTAGAATGGCCCACAGGAGCAGTTAGCCTAGTACTAATCTATAAACCTAAAACAATATGTAACCCAGATCTTGTTTGCTGATAAAACAATATATAACAGTAAAAATTATTCAAACTTGACAGCAGTAAAGAAGGTCATAAAACACATTTTTCCACTCTGTCTTCCAGGAGTCGAAGGCTGGGGGAAGGAGGGTAGGATGTAAGAATGAAGGCGAGATGGACAACACTCATTGAACATTATGGTGAGTACATAACTTCTTTATGTGATGTTATCCTATCTCGCCTTCATTCTTCACTTGTGGGACGGCGTCCTTAGCACCAAATTTCTTGGGCGGCTCATGGGAGAATATTCTCCAGAATAGTGGACCCAAAAGAGGCTCTGTTCCTGGAAGCCAAATCCACTTTGTAATTTGTGATACAGGTATGATGCCTTGCCCATGTTGCAGCAGCACAAATGGTGTCAATTGGTAGTCTAGCCCGAAAAGCAGATGAGGCTGCTATGGCTCTCATAGAATGACCCTTAACTTTAAAGGGCAGATCTTTGTTGTGAGATTTGTATGTAAAGGTAATGCAATCTGATAGCCATTTTGAAAGTGTAATCTTAGATACAGGAGCACCTTTTTTAGATTCTGAAAAGGAAGCAAATAATTAGTCAGATTTTCTGAAGTCCTTTGTTCTATGTAAGTAGAAGTTTAATTGTCTATGTCCATCCAGTTGATGTAGCGCACATTCTGCCTTGTTGCCATAGTTAGGAAAAAACACTGGTAGTTCTATGGACTGATTTAAAGTAGACTGTGAACATACTTTTGGTAGAAAGGATGGGTTTGTTTGAAGGGAGACTCTGTCTTTGTGGAAAAGCATGTAGGGGGCTTTATCGATAGTGCTTGCAACTCTGAAACTCTTCTAGCAGATGTGATGGCAATCGAGAATTGTTTTCCATGTAAAGAACTTTAGATCACAGGATGATGCAGTTTCAAAGGGTGGGAGAATCAAACAAGATAGAACTAAGTTTAGGTCCCATGGTGGTAAAGGGGTCTTAATGGGTGGTCTTAATAAAAAAGTGCCCTTCAGAAAGACTTTGCATATTTTGTGAGACATCAGACTCGGGCCCAAATCACTTACGTGAAAATTAGATATTCCTGCTAACTGAATTCAGATGGCAGCCACAGCTGCATCTTCATTAAACAGCTTTGTCAAAAATTCAAGAATGGAACCTATGGGAGCAGAAAAGGGATCAATGTGGTTACTTAATGCCCAAGAAGAAAATCTTTTCCATTTACTCATGTATAATCTCCTCGTTGAAGCCTTATGAGACCAGATCAAGATATGCTTCACAGATAAAGGAAGGTTAGGGAGCCTGGCTATATTTGGAATTGGAGCAGCCAAGCTGTCAATTTGAGGGTTTGAATAGAGGGATGGAGCATCACTGATGCATGAGTCAGAAGGTCCAGAACTGGATCCAGAATCCACAGCTCCTATTGTAGATGAGGCCAAAGGAAGTGGAACCATATTTGACGAGGCCAGTATGGAGCGACGAGAATCAAACTGCTTCCCAATGAGCTGGCTTTCTGTAGAACTTTGGGTATTAAGGGGAAACAGAACTTTGGGTATTAAGGGAAATGGAGGGAAGGCGTAAAGGAGACCCAAGGGCCAATTCTGTAGAAGTGAATCCCTTGGTGACTCCCCCAGAGGGGGAATTAGGGCAAAACAGCTGCTGCATTTCGCATTCATGGACGTGACAAAAAGGTTGCAGCAAGACTGGCCCCATTTGCAGAAAATCATCTCCGCTACTTCTTGTTGTAGGGACCACTCGTGAGGTATCAAAATCGCTCTGGTAAGTTTGTCTCCTATCATAATGGATTTCCCTGGGATGTGTGTTGCTATCAGAAAGTGTTGGGAGAAGGTCGTCCAATGCCATACTCTCAGGGCCTCTCAACAAAGGCGATAGGACCTAGTTCCTCCTTGTTTATGTACCAAACAACTGACATGTTGTCCGTATGTATTGCAGTAGTTCCCAGTGGAAGAGAGCCCTGAAGTGCCTGCAACGCCAGAAGCACCACTCTCATATCTAGGACATTGATGTGCAAATGGGCCTCATGATCCTGCCAAGTGCCTTGGACTCTCTTTCCCAGATAATGACCCCCCCCCACCCTATCTGGGAGGCATCCATGGTTACTGTGGCTAATGGCTGTGGAAGAACAAAGGGTCAACCTAAAGTCACATGAGTGGAATGAAGTCACCAGTGAAGGTCTCTCTTGCAGGACTCCATTATCAGAATTTGGTGGGACATGGGTAGTTCCTGCAATGGCCACTGAATGAACAGTAGCCACTGTAGAATCCTAATGTGCAGGCTTGCTAGTGGAACTAAATTTATTGCTGCTGCCATGGTTCTCAAGACTTTCAGGACTGTCCTTGCCTGTACTCTTTTCCTGGAAAGGAGGTAAGAGATCTGATGTCGTAGTACTTGAATTCTTTCTCTAGGAAGTTTTGCCATCATTTTTTCTGCGTCTAGCTCTGTTCCTATAAAAATGATATGCTGAGATGGCAACAAGGCAGATTTTTCATAATTTATCGTGATTCCTAGATGAGAGCAGAGGAGTAATGTGGTATGTCTTGCTTTTAGTAGTAGATGCTTCATGGTGGCGGTTAGGAGCCGGTCATCCAGATACGGAAAAACTCAAAATCCTAGACATCTTAAATGAGCCATGAATACTGCCATGCACTTGGTGAACACTCTGGGGGCTGTAGTGAGACCAAAGGGCAGAGCCAGAAATTGATAGTGATTGACTCCCAGCCAAAAGCGCAGATGACTCCTGGATGGCCTGCCCATTTTTATGTTGTAGTATGCATCCTGGAGGTCTATAGAGCACATCCAATCATGTTTTCCCAGAAAAGGGAATATCGACTGCAGTGTTACCATCCAGAACCTTGTTTTCCTTATGGATTTGCTGAGATCCAGTATGGGTCTCCAGTCCCCTGTTCTCTTTGGCACTAAAAAGAACTTTGAGTAAGTTTTGTATCTTATTTGGTCTGCGGGGACTGTTTGGATGACTTTTTTTTCTAGCAACTTTTGAATTTCTAGAGTTGCCTGTTCTCTCTGACTGGGTGGAACATCTGGGAGGTTCTCTATTTTTGGGACAGGAATGGAAAAGGTAATAGAGTAACCTTTGGATATGATGCTTTGTACCCACCTGTCTTTTGTTATTTTCAGCCAGGCTTCTGGGTACAAAGATAAGCAGCCCCTGACTGCCTCTAGAGCAGGACAGACGGGCCTCCCTTCAGGAGCACTGAAAAGGCCTACCAAGGAAAGAATCCCTGTTGCCCTGATTTTGTGGACCCCCTCTGCCCCTAGGGGAAGAATCACCATATGTGTCTTGGAAAGCTCCCAGGGATTTTTTGGAACCACATTTTACCTCCCTTTTGACCATTTGGATAGGGTCTAGAAGGTAGAGAAAACGGACTTCTACGGCAGGGAGAGTTTTTCCTTTTATCTCACACCTGGTCTGTATGTCCTTGACTTTCGGCCTGAACAAGGACAAGCCATCAAAGGAGGCATTTATAAAGGAAGATTTAAAGGGCTCTGCAAAGTCATACAAGCGCATCCAAGTGTCTTCTCATGGAAATTCCTGAACTCACTGCTCTACTTGCTCAGTCTGCAACATAAGAAATGAGCCTCATGGAGGAGTTAACCACAGAGTTTAAGGTGGCGAGCAGAGAGGAAACTTTGTCTGATGCCCCTGCAGCTACTGTACCTTGGAGAGTACCTCCTAGCTCCTTTAGGAGATTTCTTTGTAGCCTAGTAAAGTGCGTCAGATAATTCAGTAATCTGAGTGCAAAAGTCACTGAAGCGAACATGCGCTTTAAATATCTGTACATCATACAAGACAGTTTGGTGGATGGAGAGATGAGGATGTTTCAGAAAGGTCCTTCTTGGTGGCCATCGCCACCACCATAGCATCTACTGCGACACCTTTAGTAAGAAAATCTTTATTAGATGGAGCTGTGGCAAACTTATTTGGCCTCCTAGGAACAGATTCCACTGCATCTGGAGACGCCCATGCCTTTCGACTAACTAATTCCATGAGCTTGTCAAAAGGCAGAGGCACCCAAGAGGTGAAAGGGTGAGACCCAAAGGCTTTCAAGTAAACAGAGTCCTCCTCTGAAGGTGTAATGGACTTCCAGCCGCCTCTCTGCTTAAGGATTTCCAGGATGTCTGCAAAGAAGACATTCTCAGAGGGCGACCTTGGGTACCCTTCTCACTCATTGAGGTCTGTATCAGAGGTGACTGACTCCCCTGGGGAGTCTAAATGTTTTCTCTTGCAAAGTCTGTTATGAGGGACCTCTTCAGAAGGGTATTCTGGAGAGGTTTCAGAAGAGGGGGGGTTCATCCATCCTGAGGCCTATGGTCTCTGTGTGTCTGTGGATTATGTGGTGCCAAGACAGATGCTGGTGCTTTTGGGGAAAGAATGTCAGAACCTAAGAGTGGAGCTGACAGAGGAGACAGCATACTCCTCATCACCTCGAAGGAACCCTCCCCTGATCCGACGATACCTCCGGCTCCAAAGGGCAGAAAGCATCCCTGGAACCAAGGGGTTGGCTCCGAGGCTGATGTAGGAGCCGAGCTCACCCGCACTGAAGCCCCGAGAAGCAAGGTCAAATCTAACAAATGTCTTATCCGACCCCCCTCCCTGGACCCAAACAGAGAGCGTCGGCGCCTAAACTTCTCGAGTTCAGACAGAACTGAGGATGTCGGAGCAGATATCAGAACTGAAGAACCCTGAATAGGTCTTGGTGCCAAAGTTTCCACCACTATAGGTCCCAGACATTCAGGCTCCGAGGACCCAGGTTGGCTTGGAGGAGGAATAGATGTTGAAAGGAAGGTCTTGGTCAGTTCTGAATCCGTCTGGATTGGATCCGATAGCAGTTTGGCCATCGCAGGTGTCCTTAAGAGTCTGTGCATCACCCAATCCAAATCATCATACTAAAGACTCCTGGAGGACCGAGAGGAGGGGGCAGGAGATCCAACCCATTGTAGGAGAGGTGACCTTAAGTTAGGGGAGACCAGTACCAATTTTGGGGACCAGCTCCGTAATTCAAACTCCATCGGCACTGATACTGAAGGACCTAATGTTGAAGATTTCTCGGGCCCAACATTCATCGGGTCTGAAGAAGTAACTTTAGTCAGCTTTTTTGCTGGCTCTGATTGGCCAGAAGAAGGCAGTGACCTTTTCCCAGAGTTGTCAGGTTTGGATGAAGGAGATTTGGTCAATTTAGAAGTACCCTGACCTTTTTCTAATGATTCAGTGAAGGAGGACTTCAGTAAACCTCTCTATATAAGCTTGTTCTTCTTCAAGAAGCACTCTAGAACTAAAAGAGTGGTAAATAGAACAGTCTTCTTGCAGATGCAAAGACCCAAGGCAATATACACAAATAGTGTGTCCATCAGTGATGGACATTTTCTGGTTACACTTCACACACATTTTAAAGCCAGAGGGTTTGACTTCTTTATGTTCCTTAGACATAATCAGTCTTCTAACAAACAACAACAAAAAGTACAAGAAAAATACACAGCTACTCAACAGTCTAGTAGGCAAATTCAAGCTACCACAATACTATATATAAACTTTTTTTTTTTAAAGGCAACAAGAGAAAAGATCAAGGTTCAGCAACTATAGAAAATGAAAGGGGTGGCAGTTCTCTAACTGAAAAGAAGCTGCCTAGCCCAAGGGTGAGTAAGAAAGATAGCCCTCTTACTTAAAACAGACGGCAGCCCTCTAAATCAAACAAGCTGCCGGTTTGTTAGAAAACAAGTAACAGAAGCAATAAAATTCTTTACAACACTCTCTAAAAACAAAAAAACAGCTTTAAGACTAAATTCAAACTGGGATAGGGAGTAACACAGGCCTAGCAAGACAAACAACAGACAGAAAAACAAAACAGAGGAGCGAACTATCTAAACTAAAACATGACTAAAAATTAGTCAAGTGTTTAAACTTCAAGAAAAAAAAAACTACAAATATAAGTCATTATAAGAAAAAAAATCAACTTAGCCAGTGCCAAAATGGAAGCACTCAATCTGTTTAGCGGCAAACGAGATCTGGGGAGCTTTCCCAGGGGATGCTGGGATAGGGATACAGCCACGAGCCAATGGAAGACCTCAAGCTTTAGTATAATGTTGAGTCAGAACCTAGGATCGGTTCCAAATCCATCAGTGAAGAATGAAGGCAAGATAGGACAACATCACATCATAATTTGGCAGCTTGCACACTGCCAAATCTAACAGTGTAAACCTTATTAGTGACGGTTTAAAAAATCATATCAATGTCGGAGCTGGACTCAAATAACCATCACATGAAGTGCTAATAATAAACATTTGTGTATATGTCCAATTTTGCAGAAAGACAGGGGTTTTGCTTCATATTTTTGCAGTGTTCTTTGCAAACGGTCAGTAATGTCAGAATTTCAAACTTCTTATTGTCTGCTTAGAGCACTGCATGTTGAAGATTATTGCCATGTTAACATCTTGAGTTTTGCCTGCCCTCCTTAGAAAATGTGTGTCGCAAAACCTGTTCTAGTTACAGAAACTTTATTTGTCCTGTCCCACATAAATTGATTTTTTGGGGAAATTTTTTGAGGATTACAGTCAATGACAGGCACTGGAGGTTCAGTTTTCTTATTCAGCAAATGCATGGTGAAGTAATCCCTGTTCCATTAACTTTAAGAGAATTAAAAAAAAAAAAAAAAAAAAAAAGCTTCGCACATCTGCAAGACCGGCGGTTAAATTGGCGTAAGAGAATCCAGTACTGCTTCATGACCACCACTTACGCACGGTCAGTGTTCCCAGTTCCATCAAACCACATTGCCTTTTCCTTTTTTGCACATGGGGTTGGGGTGTCACTTTAATAGTGACAATCATATGGAGCCAAGGTTTAAACCGCCAGGCATAGCTCTCAACCTCTTAGGGCAAGAAATCTGGACAAAGCCATAAATAATGGGGGCTAATTTTTAAATATTGCTTTTACAAGCTTAGAAAGTTGATAAAATAACAGGTTTGCATTAGGACAAATTTTCTGCAGGGTATACTGTGAATCTTGGATGTCTGTCATTATTTTCTGACTCCAGTGCTCAAACCTTTGGCAATGATTTGCCAGAAAACCAGTTTTATAAGTAACAGGCCAAAAACATGAGGGAAAAATCTGGACATTCTGCGACAATCTGTACACTTGAAAGTTTTTTTTTCAAGATGGCAACGCCCTGTGAGGCAGCCACTGCCCCAGCTCAAGGAAGGCATAGGTTTATAGGCTGGTACTAGGCTATCGGCCCTAGGGTCTATACAAGCCTAGCCATAACAATTCCCTGGCTATTTCTTCCCACACTATTTACTTCCCTGGACCCCTGTCTAACAGGGTGACTGACATGATCCCTGGGGTGAATTTCCTTTCTCCCATCCAATCATCAAGGTTCCTTTTGAAGAGGGCCAAAGAGGCGCTCTGCTTGACATGTATGGGCAGTCTATTCCAGAGTCTGGGGAGTCTCTGGGTCAGGAACCTATCCCTCCAGCATGTTTTTTTATTGTGATGACAAGGTTTAGATCCAAGGAGCATGTGGCTCTGAGGGATTGGGATTTCTTTAAGTGTAGCATGTCCAACAGCTCTGGGTTTGACATGGCCTTGTATGTTAGGCAGAGATTGCCTCTGAGTAGACGATATGCGACAGAGTATAGCTGGAGTTTTTTAAGGTGGTTAGCATAGGGCATCTGCTTTAGGCCTGTGATTCTTTTAGTGAGGTATTTCTGCGGCCTTTCTAGTTGCTGCAGATGTCTTGAGAAGGACATACCAAATGGAGCATTGTATTCTATAATGGGTCTAATGAGGGATGAGTACAGTGGGACAATGACCTCCTTTTTTCTGGATGAAAAGCCCTTAGTGATGAGATGTGCCACAGAGAAGGGTTTCCTGACTGTTGTGGCGATATGGTTATCGAAGTTGAGACCCCTTCCACCTGTGTCCCTAAGTCTCTTATCACACTTTCGGTGTTTAGTGTACTGCCACCTATGTGGTAATTCATGGGTACATGTTTTTTCCCAAAGGAGATAACTATACATTTCTTGGCATTGAGCTTGAGCCCATGGCTCTGGCACCAAGCATCTGTTTCTATAAGGCCCTTTTGTAAAGTATACACATCATTTGGGGATTCAATAATGGCTCCCAGTTTGCAGTCATCTGCAAACTTTGTTAGCCAGAGTCCCTTAGTGTTGGCCTGTACTTCAGAGAAGGAGATGGCAAACAAGAGCGGTCCCAGGACTGAATCCTGAGGTAATCCACTTGTCACTTGTCTGGAGCTGGATTTGGAGTCAGCTACTTTTACAGTGTGGGTTCTGTCAGTAAGCCAGTTGTCAAACCATCGAGTGATGTAGGGATTAATGCTCAGCTTAGTAAGTTTATCTATGATTCCAGAGTGGGGGATGGTGTCAAAGGCCTTGGCAAGGTCCAGATAGGTTGTGTGGACTGCCTTACCCTCATCCACAGCTCTGGAGACTGATTCGAAGAAGTCAATCAGGTTTAGGAGACAAGATCGGCCCTTCATGAACCCAAACTGGATGGGGTCCAGTGTTTGAAGGTTGCCAATTTCTTTGTTTATAAGTTCCATGATGCAGATCAGGCTCGTCAGACTGATGGGGCAGTAGTTCCTGGGATCCAAGGTGGATCGCCCCTTGTGGAGTGGGATAACTGTAGCTGTGCGCCACTCAGTGGGCATGAAGCCTGAGGTGAGGGTATGATTAAACATGACACTTAGGTGAGGTGCCAGTTCATTTTGTAGTTCATGTAGTACACAGCCTGGGATGTCATCTGGTCCCATGGATGCTGTATTCATAGCTTTGGAGAGTGCGTTTTTACCTTTGTGGTTGTTATTAACGGAATTTGGCATGTGCAATATATGTGTAAATATCCATCTAATACATTATCAGAAACTACAAAAACAACGAAAACAGGAAGGGAAATGGACACAAGGTTAGTGTATGGCGAAATACCTTGCTAGACCTTCAGTTAATGAGCATGGAGTGCAACTGGTTTACAAGGCTGCTTTCTCTGAGGCCTGTGAGGCCTAGCAAACTTGGAGAGATAGGAATCTTGTCAAATCTAGTCTCAGAGTGTTATGTGTGAACAAATTCAACATACATTGCACCCGAAAGGAAGAGACAATGGAAGAGATGCGAAAGATCTAGTTAAACAGGAACTAGAGCTGGTATCAATGTCAAGCTGAAAGGAACCCTCTACAGACCTTCACTGCCATACCTCTCAACTGTACAGATTTTTGCAGAATGTCTAGATTTTTGCCTCATATTTTTGGTACATTTTTCATAAAATTGTGGTTTTCTAGCAAATCACTGGCAAATCATTGAAGATATAAGTAAAAAAATAATGACAGATATTTGAGTTTCAACCTCCATACCCTTCAGAAAATTCACGCTGATGAAAAACTTGTTATTCTACCTACTTTCTAAGTTTGTAAGAGCAATATTTAAAAATTGTCCCTATTTTTGGGTCTTTGTCCTCCAATACTTAAGACTTTGTCCAGATTTCTTGCTCTAAGAGGATGAGAGATATGTTTCACTCCCATCTATAATGCTAGCAAATGTTCAATTCCTGGAAATCAAAATGGACTACCTAAGATTAGACTCTAAACATCTATACAGAGATAAGAGACTGTTGTATGCTCATCTTTACAAAAACCTGGCTAAATCCTAGTATCAGTAACAGTACTGTTCCTGTAGATGGGCTATTATTATTTAGAGCAGACAGAAGCGAGGCCCTTAGTGGCAGATCCAGGGGAGGTGGAGTTTGCATTTTCATAAACAGCAACTGGTGCTCAAACTGCAAGAAAGTCTCAACCCACTGGTATGAGAATATAGAGTTCATGACCGTAAAATGTAGACCTTTTTACCTGCCAAGAGAATTTTCAGCTATTATCATCTCAGCTGTATATATTCCTCCAAGTGCAAACACAAATGAAGTACTGGCCACACTATACCATTCAGTCAGTGAAATGCAGAAGAAAAATCCTGACTATATCTATAGCATAGCTGGTGACTTTAACCTGGCTAATCTGAAAAACAGTTCTACTGCACTATTACCAGCACTTAGACTTTGCCACCAGAGGTGCCAACATACTAGATAAGATGTACACCAATGTCAAACAGGCATTTGGGGAAAAGCCCCGCTTGCACCTTGGAAATTCAGATCATCTATCCGTTATGTTGACTCCAGCCTACAGACCATTACTAATCAAGAGAGAAACCATCCAAGAAGCAGGTAAGAATCTGGACAGATGGAGCAATCTCTTCACTTCAAGATTGCTTTGAATGCACAAACTGGAACACATTCAAAGAAGTTGCCACTGCAGATCAGCACACCAACCTGGAAGAGTACACTGAGTCAGTGGTAGGATTCATATAAAAGTGTATAGATGATGTGACAGTCACCAAGAGCATCATCACATGTGCCAACCAGAAACCCTGGCTCACAAGTGAAGTCTATGAGCTCTTGAGGGCACACAACACAGCCTTCAAGTTGGAGGATAAGGAAGCCCTCAGGTCATCCAGAGCAAACCTGAACAAGGGAATAAAAACAGCAAAAAGAGCATATGGCCAGAAGATCCAGAGTCACTTCAGCTACCTCAGAGACTCAAGGTGAATGTTGCATGGAATACAATCCATCACAGACTTCAGGCCCACATCAGCAGAGTGCAGTGACAATATTGACCCTCAATAAACTAAACACCTTCTTCAGCTGGTTTGAGGAAAGAAATAACACAACTGCATTGAAAGCCCATACCAGTCAAGGGGATGAAGTACTGTGTCAACCCTACCGATGCTAGAAGAACTCTGTGCAGAGTTACTCCAAGGAAAATGGCTGGACCTGACAACATCCTGGGACAGATGCTTAGAGAATGTGCTGTCCAGATATGTACAGCATCTCACTAAGTCAGGCTATTGTACCCAAATGCTTTAAAACTACAATACCTATCCCAAGAAGTCCACACCATCAGACCTAAATGACTATTTTATTTATTTTTTTTATTTAACATTTGTTGACCGGTAAAGTCCGACTAGGTTCCACAGAGCCTGTTTTCAGTGGAGGCCCGGGGAGAAATGCTCCAGATGCATGTCTTTGGAATGTGGGAGGAAACCGGAGTACCCAGAGGAAACCCATGTGAACACAGGGAGAACATGCAAACTCCACACAGAAGGTACCCCAGCCAAGAATCAAACTGGAGAACCTCTTGCTGTGAGGCGACAATGTTAACCGCTGCACCACTGCGCCGCCCAACTATTGCCCCATAGCACTCACCTCAGTAGTAACGAAGTGCTTTGAGAGGCTGGTCAAGGACCATATAACATCCAGTCTACCTGCATCCGTAGATCTATTCCAGTTTGCATAGATACCAAATCTCCCCACAGAAGATGCTATCTCAATGGCGCTTCAAGTATCCATGGCCCACCTGGAAAGCAAGAATTGTTAATGTGCGAATGTCTATAGACTTTAGTTATGCCTTCAACACAGTGATCCTCCAATACTTGATAAAAGAAACTTGGCCAACTGGGAATAAACACACCCCTATGCAATTGGATATTGGACTTCCTTGTGACACCCGTGCACTGCCCCAGTAATCAAGGAGCCTCAATCCTTACCACTAACTCCAGTGAGGGGCGTCCACATTGGGAGGATAACAAGTACATACAAAGTAAAGTACAATTTCCCTTAAGAGCACACAGAGATCACAGTCAGTCTGGGGCTGGTTTCTCCTTTTCTCTCCAGATCCCCAATAAGACTCCCCACTGTCACAGCTATAGGGTTCAGATCTCAGCCGAGTAGCCAATCCAAAACCTCCAGTACCCTCTCTGTCTATCCAGTGCTTCATGTCCTTGCCCACGTAGCTGACACACAAACACACACACGCACACTTTGAGATTTGGTTTATATACAAACACACACTCCTGTAGAAGGCTGGCACAGGTTCTCCAGCTATGCCCCCTTCTGCCCAGACTACACAGTAGTACCACCTACCACTAGCTACTCTTATCAGCTATTCTAAAGGCCCTTACAAAGGGTGACCAATTCTACTGTGCAATGTTACTGTTATCCAAATAGTAAGTGTGACGAACAGCAAGGCTATTGGAGTGGCTTATACAGTATCACCAAATACGTGGAAGTACTCTAAGAGCTTAAATTATCTCTACATAAAACAGCCACAGTTAAAAGGTTTAAAATATTTAATAATATAAACACAAGACAATACTCATTAATTCAGCACAATGACATTAGAGAGTTCAGAAATAACAGGAAATACTTTAAAACAACATTGTAGGACAGTCTGACGTATATATTGAAAACAGCTGGACTAATCTGGCTGTATTCCAGTCTATCTCTAAGAGAAACTATATTCTAAATAACGTTACCTTCAAGGCAAAGTGCTGGTGAGTTGCTGTCAGCTTCAGAACAAAATACAAAATGCTATTCTTACTTTCTGAGATAGCTCTTAAATTGATAATACACATTACTGCTGAGTCATTTCAGATTACATCATTCTTGACACTTCTGCTTAGGTTTCAAAGGCTCACAGAACTTAAAATTTAACATTTCTTTGTGATCTGTACCTGCCAGGAAGCCACAGCAATAAAAGACACTTTACATGTGAAACCTAGTAATTATCTCTGTCTTAGGACAAAAGAAAGAATTTCTAGTTGCAGACATCCTGACTCCTAGCTTGAGATCACACATAGTTTTCTTGCAGTAGGGGGCACTGTAGTTACATTTTTGAAGCTCAGAGCATAACACATTTTTCTTACATTTGTCAAGCAAGCCTGTGGATCATATTAATATTTACAAGGACATAGAATTATTTACAAAATTCTATCTAGCTAGGCTGGCAGCCTTCACAACCCCCCCCCCCCGAGAACTCAAGCTAGTTTTTCAAGTGATCCTTGAGAAATGTTGCTTGAGAGGGTTAGGTCTTTTTGGTATACCTTACCCCATTCCCTGTCTTGAGAGCCCATCTGCGTTGGCATTGCTAATCCCACTGCAATGCTGCACTCTCATATATGCTTGCAACCCTGGCATTTTTCTGGCTGGCTCAATGTAGCCATGTTAGGAGATTGTGGTCTGTAACTACAGTGAATTTTCTTCCATACAGATAAGGCTGACGTTTCTGCAGTGCCCACACTATGGCTAGACATTCCTTTTCTACAGCTGCATAGCATTCCTCCGTGGGTTGGAGCCTACATCTGAGATAAACCACTGGGTGGTCTTCTTCCTCTGAAAAAATCTGGCTAAGTACAGCCCCCAACCCATGGCTTGAAGCATCCACCTGCACAACAAATTCTTTGCTGTAATCTGGATTTGCTAGCACAGGGGGGTCCTCCCAAAGCTTCTTTAAGCTTCTTGAATGCCTGCTCACATGCTGGAGTCTACATTACCTTATCTGGCCTGTTTTTCCTTGTCAGGTCTGTAAGGGGATTAACTATGTTACTATAACTGGGGACAAATTTTCTGTAGTACCCTGTTGTCCCTAAGAATGCCCTCACCTGTTTTTGGTAACAGGTGCAGGCCATGCCTGAATGGCTTCCACTTTGGCAGATTCCGGCCTGATCTTACCACTCTCCACTCTATGTCCCAGGTAGGAGACCTCTGCCATACCTACCTGACATTTGCTGGGCTTAATGGTCAACCCTGCCCTCTGTAGTCTGCCCAGCACCTCACAGACATGCTAAAGGTGCTCTTGCCAGGAATGGCTGTAGCTGTCAATATCATCTACGTAAGCAAGGGCAAAATCTCCTGCTCCTGCTAGGATATGCTCTACCAGCCTCTGGAAAGTTGCTGGGGCATTTTTCATCCCAAAGGGCATTTTTGTGAACTCATACAATCCAAAGGAGTCACAAAGGCTAACCTCTGTCTAGCACTGGGAGTAAAGGGCACCTGCCAGTAACCCTTCGTAGGATCAATGGTGGCAAGATACTTAGCCCCACCCAGCTGCTCTAGGGTTTCATCTGTCCTAGGCATGGGGTAAGCATCTGACTCTGTGTGACTATTTAATTTTCTGTAGTCCACACAGAATCTGGTGCTGCCATCCTTCTTTGGCACCAGCACCACTGGGGAGGCCCAGGGATTGTTGGACTCCTGAATTACCCTGGTTCCAACATTTCCTGTATCTCCTCCCTCAGAATCTGTTTGACTCTCTCAGGCACCCTGTAAGGGGCCTGCCTAATAGGCCTTTGGGGTCCTGTATCCACCTGGTGCTGTACCAGGTGGGTGCACCTTGGTTTTCCAGTGAACATGTCCCCAAACTCCTGTAACACTGCTCGGCTTTCTCAAACCTGGGTAGGAGATACCTGCTGGGAAATTGCTGCACCCTTCCACTGAGATGTCAGTCCGAGCCTCACTGAGGAGAGCAGTCACCATATCTCCCTCAGACTCTTCCTGCAATCTACTGCATATACTCAGCACAAGGGCCTCCCTGTCATGGTAAGGTTTCATCATGTTAACATGGTACCATTTGTGCCCCTGCTTCCTGCCTAGCAGTTCTATCATGTATTTAACATCACTGACCTTCCTTACCACCTTGTAGGGTCCCTTCCAAGCTGCCTGCAGCTTGTTGTGTCTGACAGGAATGAGAAACATTACCTGCTGCCCTACAGCATATTCTCTAGCTTGAGCATTCCTGTCATAGCAGACCTTTTGCTGCTGTTGGGCTTTTGCCAGGTTCTCCTGGGCCAAGCCCACAAGTTCCCTAAGCCTTGTCTTGAGGTTTAGGACATATGCCCCAACAGATTCCTTCTGAGATTCACAATCACACTCCCACTCATCTCATATTAAATCTAGAGGCCCCTTCACCCTATGCCCATACAACAACTCAGGTGAAAAACCTGTGGATTCCTGGGGAACCTCTCTGTAAGCAAACAACAGATGTGGCAAATATCTGTCCCAGTCCCTCTTAAACTGGTCTGCAAATGCCCGTAGCATGGACTTGAGTGTAGAGTTTAACCTCTCAACAAGACCATTAGTCTGGGGATGGTAGGGGGTGGTCTTCAGGTGCTACATCCCACAGTACTCCTACAGACTAGCCAGCAGGTCTGACATGAAATTGGCGCCTCTGTCAGTCAGTATTTCATTTGGGAAACCTACCCTGCTGAAAATCTCTTACAAAGCATTTGCCACCTTTTCTGCCTCAATGGAGGACAAAGTCACTGCCTCAGAGTATCTTGTAGCATAATCTACTACCTCTAGGATATACGTTTTCCCTGTAGAGCTTGGAGTACTCAGAAGCCCCACAATATCTAAAGCTACCCTCTGAAATGGCTTCTCAGTCACAGGCAAAGGCATCAAAGGAGATTTCACCTTGTCTCTTGCTTTGCCTACCTTTTGGCATTGTTCACATGTCCTGCAGTACCCTGTCTCTGGAAATTCCAGGCCAACAGAAGTTCTGCATAATATGTCTCTTTGTACATTTTAAGGCCATATGACCTGCAAAGGGAATATCATGGGCAATGGCTAGAAGTGCCAGATGGTAGGTTCTAGGCACTACCAACTGCTGTATTCTCTCACCTTCTAGCCCTCCCTCAGGGGTCCACTCTCTATACAGTAAACCTTTGTCTCAGTATATAGATTCCCTCTTCCCTTGAGAATCAGGTGCCTCACTAGCTACATGCCTTAGGCCTTGTAAGGTAGAGTCTGAGAGCTGAGCCTGTCTCAACTCTCTCTTTGTAACCCTTCCCAGCTCCCCTTCCACAAGATGTCTGGCATCCCCTGACAGCGGTGCCTCACTGTCAGTCTGGGTACTACTACTCACTTCTGCTCTTGCAATCACTCTGTCCAAGGGAACATCAGTACCCACAAGCAGCTGTGGCTCACCTTCATTCTCACTGCTACCGGGTAGCTCCCTCCCTGAAGTAACCACCTCACCAGTCCTGGCTGCAACTGTGTGGTCTGTCTGGGACTCCCCCAGGCTACCAGACCCACATGCTTGTCTCCAAGCCCGACTGCACGTAACTGCATGAGCACATGGTACTGAATTATCAAAATCATTTCCTATCAGGACATCTGCAGGGATATCCTCAAACACACCTACTTGCTGGCTTCTTTTTCCACCCTTCCAGCAAGGTGAACCCTAGCCAAAGGTATTTGGAATGGGTCCCTCCTAAAGCTCTGACTGGAGTAGACTGCACAGGCAAGTAGTGCTCCTCTGTAACCACTGCAGGCTTCACAATGGTTATGTCAGGGGCTGTGTCTCTCTTAGCAATGGTCTCCTTGCCATTCACTAAGATAGGATATAACCTCTTGTGGTAGTTTGGTACCCTTGTTGTCTCATGGCAGCCTACTGTTGGCATTTTTGTCATTCCCACTTACTGGCTCTCCCACCTTTTGTTCCCCATCTTGCCTCCATGGACATCTATATACCACATGGCCACACTGGTTGCATTTAAAACATTTAACCCTAGTTCCTGGATGTATACCTGGACTAGTGGCTTCCCCTGCTACTGGCAGATTCTGTCGGGGTGGTCTGGGCTGCCCACCATGGGTTCCCTTAAACCCATGAGCAGTACTGGGTGTCCCTTTCCTATGCAATGATTCCCTGCTTGATAGGTATAAATCTCCCTTCTTCCCCAACTCATCTACAGTAGAGTATTGTCTGTCAACTAACCAGATCCTCATGCTTTCAAGCAAAGTGCTAAGGACTTGTTCCCTCACCCAAAGGTCTGCCAGCCCTTCAAAAATGGTGACCTGACATCCACTCACCCACCTACGAAAATAAGTGCTTAGTTCACCAACATATTCACACACACTTTCATCTGCCTTGCATCTATGCTTACAAAATCTTTTCCTATAAGCTTCTGGTGTTAGCTTAAAAAATTCTAGCAAACAACATTATAGTTTAAAAAATCATGATCATATAGCTTGGACAACAAAGTTACAGCTTTACCATGGAGTAAGGGGTTCAGGAAACATACCCAGAGCCTTTGGTCAACATCATACTGTTTACATACCCTCTCAAACATGTGAATGAAACTATCAAAATTATCCCCCTCTGTAAACTGTGGGAGAAATGTACTGACCTTTTGTGCTTCTGGGGTCCAGTTACTCCCTTCCCCATTACCTCCATGACTCTGGTGAAGAGTCAGCATCTCCTTTTCATGTTGCCTCTGCCTCTCCTTCTCCTCAGCTTCCATGCATAGCAGTTTTTCATTCTCCTCAGCCTGCAGACATCTCAGTTTCTCATTTTCCTTAGTCTTTCTGCTGCTTCTATTTCCCAATGCTTGGCATCCAACTCAAGTCTCTTTAGCTCCAGACAGATTTTTAAGTTCTATGTAGAAAGGTTGAGCTGTCCATTGAGTGTTGTACATCTCCACGGTCTGTCTGATCATCTTCCTGGTTGCTATTCTCTGATGCAGCTGTGACCAAAGCTGCAATCATGTCTGCTTTAGTCAGGTTTCCATGCACCAGTCCTTTAGCCTGGCAAGTCTCAGCCAACTGACTCCTTGTCAGCTTACCATACTCCTCTGTAGACATGCCTGTCTGCTCTCCCTGACTAACTAAGCTAATAAAGGAAGTAAAACAATTGTGATCTGAACTCTGAATGTTCACTGTATGGCTGATTTAGAGTACAAAAACACCTTCAGTGATCACTGTACACAAGCTACAGGAAGCCAATTAATATGTGATGTGGCTACCTCACCACTATCAACCAATTAATATTTGATGTGGATATCCCACCACTGCCAAACAATTAATATGTGATGCCCATGCACTGGCCCAGTAATCAAGGAGCCTCAATCCTTACCACTAACACCAGTGAGGGGCATCCACATTGGTAGGATAACAAGTACACACACAGTAAAGTATAATTTCCCTTAAGAGCGCACAGAGATCAAAGTCAGTCTGGGACTGGTTTCTCTCCAGATCCCCAATAAGACTCCCCATTGGCACAACTATAGGTTTCAGATCTCAGCTGAGTAGTCAAGCCAAAACCTCCATTACCCTCTCTGTCCAACCAGTGCTTCATGTCCCAGCCCATGTAGCTGACACACACACACACACACACACACACACACACACACACACACACACACACACACACACACACACACACACACACACACACACACACACTTTGAGAGTTGGTTTATACAAACAAACAGACACTCGTGGGGAAGGTTGGCACAGGTTCTTCATCTATGTCCCATTCTGCCCAGACTATACAGTAGTACCACCTATCACCAACTACTCTTATCAGCTACTCTAAAGGCCCTTACAAAGGGTGAACATTTCTAATCTGCAATGTTACTGTTATCCAAATAGTGTGACAAACAGCAAGGCTATTGGAATGGCTTATACAGTATCACCAAATACATGCAAGTACTCTAAGAGCTTAAATTATCTCTGCATAAAACAGCCACAGTTAAAAGGTTTAAAATATATAATAATAAATAATAAAAACACAAGACATTATCATTAATTCAACACAATGACAGTAGAGAGTTCAGAAATCCGGTGGTACTGCAGTAGCATTGTTGCCTCATAGCAAGACGTTGTCCCGTTTGATTCTCAGCTAGAGCATCTTCTGTGTGGAGGCATACGTGAATGGGGCGTGCCTTCATTGAAGGTTGTGTGTCAGAGCTGGTAACCCGGTACGTAAAAATCCACTACCAATCATTAGCGGACCGGAGTTCCGCTGTGGCGAGCCCTAACCGGGAAAAGCCGAAGGACACAAACAAACATTGTAGAACAGTCTGACATAAATATTGAAAACAGCTAGACTAATCTGGTTATTTTCCTATGTGTCTCTAAGAGAAACTATGTTCTAAGTAACTTTACTTACAAGGCAAAGTGCTGGTGAGTTGTCAGCTTCAGAACAAAATACAAAATGCCATTCTTACTTTCTGAGATAGCCCTTAAATTGATAATACACATTACTGCTGAGTGATTTCAGATTACATCATTCTTGACACTTCTGCTTAAGTTTCACATGCTCACAGAACTTAAAATGTAACATTTCTTTGTAATCTGCACCTGCCCGGAAGCCACAGCAATAAAAGATACTTTACATGTGAAACCTAGTAATGATCTCTGTCTTAGGACAATAGAAAGAATTTCTAGCTGCAGACATACTGTCTCCTAGCTTGGGATCACACACAATCATAAAATCCTAAACCTGTCAACTTTCTTCCAGCAGGGTGCACTGTGGTTACATTTTTGAAGCTCAAAACATAACACAGTTTTCTTACATTTGTCAAACAAGCCTGTAGATCATATTAATACTTACAAGGACATAGAATTATTTACAAAATTCTATCTAGCTAGGCTGTCAGCCTTCACATTCCTCACAGACAGACATCAGACAGTACACTTTGGAAATAGCACCCCCAACAGCATCACTATGAATACAGGGATTCTTCAGGGCTGTGTTCACCTTGTTGACTCAAGACTGCACAGCCAAATTCAACTCGAACCACATCATCAAGTTTGCAGAAGACACAACTGTCGTAGGTCTCACCAGCAACAATAATGAATCAGCCTATAGAGAGAGGAAGTTAGTCAACTCATCGTCTGGTGCAACAACAACAATCTCTCATGAACAAGACCAAAGAGATCATTGTTGACATCAAAAGAAGGCATAAAACATACTCTCCACTAACAATCCACAATGAAATAGAGAGAGAGAGTGGAAAGCAAAAAATTCTTGGGGGTACATATCACAGATGACCTAACATGGAGCATTAATACTACTGCCATTGTAAAGAAAGTGCAGCAGTGCTTTAATTTTCTGTGAAAGATGAGAAAGGCAAATGTCCCCTCTCCACTCCTTACTATCTTTTGCAGAAGTACCATATAGAGTATGATAACCAACATTCTCACAACCTGGTAAGGTAACTATTCCACCTCGGACAAAAAGGTCCTTCAGAAAGTGGTTAAGGTAGCAGAGAAAAAATCATTGGAACCTTGATCACTGTCATCCAAGAAATACACCTGTTGTGATGTCTAAGTAGGGTCAACAGGATTATCAGAGACATTAACAACCCTGCCCATTAACTGCTCACCTATTTATCTTCTGGTAAACGCTACCGCAATATGAGATGCAAAATAGCAAGATAAAACAAGAGCTTTTTTCCACATGCCATCAGACTACTAAATTCATGCTAACTCAACACTATGTTGAACTCTGAAAAGGCTGTTGGAATTTCCAACAGTAGCATCACATATTTTTGTCTAATAAACTTGGTGCAATAATACCACTGGGATTATCTTAATTCATATTCTTATGCAATCCTAAATGTGCAGTAATGATTACAACAATTCTAAATATGCTATAACAATTACTGGAAAAGTATCGCCTTTCTGTACAACTTTTATGTACAGGGAGTAAAGACACTAAGACAATAATGAGTGTCATTTCAGTAGTAGCTTTGTTGTAATACAGATTGTTTATATGTGAAAATACCTCCACTTTGAGAAAGAGTAACAAAATTTCATTCAGCACAAGTTGTATAATCTGAATGACATTAAAGTTTACTTTGACTTTTGACTGAATCTGACTATGCCACCAGGTGGTTAGCCTTGCCACGGCTGTTCTTCCATCCCAAACACTTGCACACACACTCACACACCTATGGCCAATTTAGAGCATCCAGTCCACTTACTGCACATCTTTGAAATGTGGGAGGAACCCAAAGCACCAGGAAAAAACACAGGGAAGATATGCAGACTCCACACAGAAGGCACCCCAGCCAAAAATTGAACCTCTTGATATGGTTCTTGCAGTTTAAATGTCAAAGTCTTTTGGGTTTCTAATACCATGACATGAATGACCCCCATTCCTAAGTCAGGGTATAATTAAAGTGGATGAAATTAGTATTGTTTAAATCACTGATGTTAGACAAAAGTGCTCTTCTCAGCACCCACAATGTGCCCAGAACTAACTCCTACAATTCATATTGAGTTAACTTGTATTGATAACATATCTAAGTAGGACATAAATTCTTGTTTATTAGACCCATTGATCATACTACTACTACTACTGGAATTGTCTGGGTATCTTTCCTCCACATTACTCTCCTTTCTGCCTGCAAATCCTGATATTTTATTAACTTGTTCATAGGTTCATAGGTTCGTACTAGGCTATCTGCCCTAAGGCATTTATAAGCCTAGCCAGAGTGTATGTGGCTTACACCACCCCTTGTCTGTCTGTACGTAAACCACTAAACACTAAGTGATCAATGCTTTTTGTCTTTTCATGGACAATTATATCTGTTTTTCTGGTATCTGTTTTTGAGCTGTTTAATGGGTGATCACATGTGATGTGCACTTCATCTATCTCTGTACTTATTAATTCATGTTTCCAATGCTTCTTAGTTATTTCTGTATTGTAATGTTTGCACTATCCCCAGTGCAGAAGTCTTGCCACATTATTGTGCTTTTCATTGTGCAGGCCCTCTGCCATGAGTGTATCACACTAAACAAGAAGATGTATGACTCTTTCAAAATCTTTTTTATGAAACCTACATTTGTCTGTTTCTCCCACATGTTCAATGGACTTTGTAAACCAACGTGTACGTACTCCACTGTTCTGGGCTGCCATTGTTAACTTTGCATTTTTTGTTTTCAACTTGCCTCTATTTATGCATTCATGGGATAAATCCTAATTGACATAAAATTGTTCCAACATATGTCTGTACTTGCTACTATAATTATGGCTTTTCTACATTTCTTTTCTTCTCATCTGATCCTTTTCCTTGTATTGTTTCTTTTGTTTTTTTTTTTGTTTGTTATTTGCACATTCAGTTGCTCTCTGATTTTTGTCTTATTTTTGGTTTGATTTCAATTCCCACTTGACACTAGAATGGTTTTGCTAAACTAATCAGAGAGGTCATCTTAGACTTTGGCTCCTCGTGTTTAAAACTTTCACTATGTTTGGATCTGATGAGGTCATCATATATGTGTGTAGTCCCACAACTGCAGATCTATACATGCAATTAAAAGGATAAACATATCTCCATCAGAACATCATTTAATAAGCATGACACATTTTTCTTCTTTCCCTGTTCAACTGATCCAATACCTTTTGGAGCCAGTTAGTCACACTAAAACTATAAGTTTGAACAGGAAGAACAAATTTGTTTACATCTTGTACATTGTTCCTAGATGTCAAGGCACTTTCAATATTAGTTTTAGTCTTCTGAATTATTCTTTACTGAATTTTATTTGCATTTGTTCATGTTTTATTGCTGATCCTTTATCAATTCCCAAATAATTATACACTTCCTCCTGCTCAAGTCCCTTTATATTGCATTCCTGCCCAAACTGCTATTTTCTTGGTGCTGCAACTTATTCTGCTTTAAATGTTGCTTTTGCACATTTAATAAGACCAAATTGCATTCGTATATCATCAGAGAAAGTTGTTTTCTCTTGCAGTTGTGCTTTCAACTCCTCATGTGATGAACTATACAGTTTTAAGTCATCCACAAAAACTAGATGAGATGTCTTTAAGCAGCGTTGTTTTCTGGGAACCAAATTGTAACCATGACCTAATCTGTTAAGTAAACAACTTAATGAGTTAAGTGCAAGACAGAATCACCCTGGAATATCTGGCTTTGAATTTTTATCCCTTGGATAATAATTTTTCCTTTGTCATGGCTTAACTGTAAAGTGGTTTGCTACTGTTTTTTGGGCACTGTGATGTAATTGATCAATGTAGGATGTCCTTTATACCTCTGTAAGCACTGCTTTATCCAATAATGTTAGATGCTGTCTGATACTTTTTTTGCAATCCATCAATGTCATAATTAGATCCTGCCCTTTTTATAATTCTGTATTATGGCTTTATTTAGCAACAGTTGTTTGTTTGCTTCAAATGACTTTCTTTTGTTACCCTTTTGTTCTACTGCCGTGATTGAGGTTTATTTCTAGATGACTATAAACTCTGCATAAATTCTAGTGTATAGTTTGCACATCTTTGGAAGATGTTATTGATGTACGTTTTTTAGAATGGGCTACAGGTTCACTATTAAGAAGGAATTTCATTTTCCTGTTATTAACTAGGTTGGAGTCTATTTGCGATGCTCAGCTAAGTAATTCTTACTCAGGGCTAAATCTTTGTGTAAAGATGTCAATACTTTTGGACAGAAGTTAGGTACTGCATCTGGACCTGGGGCGTTCCAGTTAGGAGCTTTTTTAATTATGTTTCCATTCATCTTGCCATTACTTCATCCCATTTCATGACCTGTATATTTGAAATCCTTGCCGTTTCCTTTAAACCTTGTATTCACTCATCATCTTTGTTATGCTGCATAGGATCTTTATAAATATTTCTCCAAAATGTGTCAGTTTCTTCTGTTTTGGGTGGTTTCCTTTTGCTTTGTTTCCCAATTCTCTATAAAACTTTTGAGTCATCAATGAATTGCTTATTTTGTACTTTTCCTTTATATTTATCTGCATATTTTCTAAGTTTTTTCTGGCTGTGCTTATATCTTTAGTTTATTATCTGCAATGATGTTTGATATATCCTAGTCTGTTCTGATACAGTACATTGCTTTTACCATGTCTATCTAAGTATATTGCTGATCTATTCTCTCTTCTATATTAATTTAACAATGACACTTCTTGTCTTAATTGTTTTGTAGTTTTCTCTATTTGATGCTTCCACAATGGCATTTGTTTTCTCCCTTTCTTTTGCCTTATTGCTCTATGTGTTTGTGGTAAAACTTTATCTGTTATTAATTCAGCTACAGAGTAATACATCCTATTTACTTCTGTTATATCACATTACTTTCTGTTAATAGTCTTGATTGCTATGCTCATGTGTTTTATCAGACTTCTAATATTTTGGTCTTATTTACTTTCTATAGTCTATTTCTTTTATTGGCCCAAAGATGTGTATCCAGCTCTATTAAATCAAGCAACTCTTCCCTTAGATCATTTTCTTCTACACTGAGAGCATACTGTTTGCTCTGTGTTTCCTGTTGGCATTCTACAGAACGTTCCAGAACATTTTCCTGTGACATATCCTCTTCAGCTGCATCCTGCATCATCAGTTGCTCTTCCATATGGGAACTCATTGATCCATCACTTCACAGAATTGCCTTCATCAGAGTTGCCACTGTTTCCTGCTCCTTCCCTTGCTGTGCGACTCCAACTGAAATTTTGTACTAGTTTCCTACTAAAGCCTCCAGAGCATCATCATGTGGTAAGTCATCACATGTCTCCGATTCAACCTCTTTCTCCGTAGTTTGGGGACTCATTGTTCCTTCATGCTGTGACATTGCCTATGTTGGATTTTCTACAATAAATCATTCACTTTTCAGGTAATCCATAGCTTTAGTTTCTGTTTATTTAACTCCTCTCTTATTAATCCTCTGTTCTACTTCCCTTTTTCCTTTCTTTTTCTTTTCTGTGCTGTGATATTTTCCATATCTGGGTGTCTTTGTATTTTTTTTTCAAATATCTTTGGAGCTGTTTTCAGTATTGATTAGTTTGGCGTTCTCCTTTGCATAGATATTGCATCACATCAGATCTCGCTTTGTTTCCCATGTCCATGTTTCTGTTTTATACCTTTCAGAAACATCTGGGTTTTCTTCTCTTTATTTCTACACTTCTGCTGCTTCTTTTTTTCAGGCAGCACAAAGATTTTTCATCTATGTAATGGTTTTCATGGATATTAATGAATGCAGATTTCAATTTGAAGGTTTTGGCAGTTTTCTTTTGCAGGTATTTTCCTTTTCTCTAATCTCTCTCTTAAACTTTCTGAATATCTTCTATCTGAAAATTCTGGGCCTCTTGCATAATAGTTATAATACATCATTTCTTCTTTATTCTCAATAGTGCAGTCTGTCTTGATGGCTTTTGTGCCAAGTCAATGTTTGTGTTTTTGCAGGCTACTACTTCTTTCTATAACAGGGCCCCATTTTCCCCCTAAGCCTGGACTAACCCCATTGTAGGAATATTTCCATATCTTGAAAATTCTGCACTGCCATTTTTTTCAGTCCTGGCACCAGTGTGCACACCAGGATTGGACACTTTTTTATCCTGGGACCTGTTTCACCCAGCTGCCTTTTTTATTTTTTAACCTACCATTCTCAATGATATGTGCTATACAAGATGCAGTCTATAGATCAGTGTTGTCTTGGTGAGAACCATGTGAAGGTACTCACCAAGACTTGAGGATGAATTCCGTTCCAGCAATACTACTCTCCTTTTCTTGCCGATCATCTGTCCATCCATTTGTATTGACTTAAGAGAACCCAGCACTGCATTCATGACCACAATGTGTGCACAGTCCTGTGTTCTCCATTATTTCTGTATGAGCGTAACTCTGTCCCTTGAGGCTAATACTGTAAATAGATAATGCAGCACTGACTAAACCTCTCAACTGTCCCTGATTTGTGCTCAGAATTTGCTCTAGCCCTCCTAATCCTTCATAAAAATGGCGATTTTGGAAAAAAGTGGTAGATTGCAGTTAATATATAATGACAATAATTAAGGTTGTAGACTTATTTTACTGTAGAAAATGCATGCTAATTCACATACTCTAATTCTATTCATTTGTTACATTAATAATACTAATATTTTAAAAAGTGTCCTGATTATTTCTAGATTTGTCCCTGGTTCTGCAGATAAGAGACTAAGAACTATGGCATTGCTACAGGGTACGGTGTTCTTATCAGCACCCTGTGGTGTTTACTAATTGTAAAGTACTGCAAAACTAATAAACATAGGTTAAAACGAAACTGGTTTAAAGAGACTTGGAGATAGACACAAGAAGACTAACAAGTGAAGAGTTTTTTGTTGATGTTTGCACTAGTTCACTGAGGAGGAGTCAGGACTAGTATGAGGTACAACACTCACCACAAAAACTGTGGATGTAGCTGCAAAGTTACTGCAGTTACATCACTAATATGTTTGTGTGGGTGGGTATACAGGCAGGGAATAAAACAAAAAACATCTTTCCTCAGCAGCAGTATGGTTCTGCACTGAGATACCATGGCATCCTATTAAGCCCTAAATACTGGATGAGGTCTGGGGCACAATTGTGGGGACATGGAAATCAAGAAGGGCCTTGGAGCAGCATATAACAGGCTGGGAAGACAAGAAAAAAAAAAGTTTGGAAAGTGCAACTTTTGGCAGCACCTACTTTCTTTAATGGAGCGATTCCTAATCACTATACTCAAGATGTTCTCACTAAGATATAAAAAAGAGCTATGTACAACTATATGTAAAACTATACAGAAGAAACATTATAAAAATACTATGCTATAAACAGGGATAATAGTCTGAAACTAGACATTTGACATCCAGATGGTCCTTCTACCTCAAGAAGCTTCTTCACCACATTTTTTTTATTTGTATGTGTAATTCTTTCTGTGGCAGAATATCTTTATTTCACTTTCTCCATTCATATTTTGGTTGTCTTTCCGGAATATTTTTAAGGGATCATGGAATTTTGTTTGGGCTGTTATATACAATATATTTTAAAGATACAAGACCTGATGGACTAAAACATCAAACATTAGGAAGTGGTTACCGATATACATTGTTCAAACACTGGAAGGTGTTCATTTTAGATTAAATCAACCCTATTTTTATAAAACAGCCAAAAGAAACTTTTGATCTGTAAGGCTATGGAGTGCATCATCATGGACCTAATTAACAAGGATATAGGGAATCTCCAAACTCTAGATCCCACACAATTTGTTTTTGTGAAAGGTAGATCATGCCTGCTCAACCTGGTTGACTTCTTTGAGTCGGTCACCAGAGCTGTGGAGCTGTGGATGAGGGTAAGGCAGTTCATATAGCCTACCTCGATCTGGCCAAGACCTTTGATACCATTCCCCACTCAGGAATTATTGATAAACTCACCAAACTAGGCATCAACCCCTATATCACTAGGTGGGTTACAAATTGGCTCGCAGATAGAAGCCATAGTGTGAATGTAGCAGACTCCAAGTCAGAGTGCTGACCAGTCATGAGTGGAGTCCCACAGGGATCAGTCCTGTGTCCTCTCCTGTTTGGCATCCTCTTCTCAGACGTCTAGGCCAACAAGGAGGGACACTGGCTGACCAAGTTCACAGATGACTGCAAGCTGGGAGCCATTATTAACTCCCCAAGTGATGTAGACATCCTACAGAAAGGCCTCACTGAGACCAATGACTGGTGTCAAAACCATGGCCTTAAACTTAATGCCAAAAAATGTGTTATCATCCCCTTTGGGAAAAACTTAGTTCCCACTAATTACCACATCAATGGGAGCCCACTGAACACTGAAGGCATTATAAGAGATCTGGGGACACAGGTTGACAGCAACCACTCCTTCGACCACCACACATTGCCACTGTAGGCAGAAAGTCGTTCTGTGTGGCACATCTCATTACCAAGGGTTTTGTATCCAGGAAGAAAGAGGTCATCATTTCTCTCTACTCTTCCCTCATTAGGCCAATCATCTAGTATAATATCCTGTTTGGTATGTACTTCAATAGACACATGCAACAGCTGGAAAGGCCACAAAAGTACCTCACAAAGAGGATCCTAGGCCTTAAATACATATCCTACATGGACAGACTCAAAAAATTCCAGCTATTTTCTGTTTCATATTGTCTACTAAGAGGAAATCCCTGCTTGACTTACAAAGCCATGTCTGACCCAACTCTGTTAGAAATGCTACATCTAAAGAAATCCCAATCCTCTGCACCACACGCTCCAGAGACCTCAACCTCATTACTGCAATCAACAGAACATGTTGGAGGGACAGGTTCATAACTCTCTGCACCACACGCTCCAGAGACCTCAACCTCATTACTGCAATCAACAGAACATGTTGGAGGGACAGGTTCATAACCCAGAGAGTGACCATGCTCTGGAATAGACTTCCATACATGACAGGCAAAGTACCTCACTGGCCCTCTTCAAGAGAAATCTTGATAAATGGATGGGAAATAGAATGTTCACCCTGGGGAATCACTCCAGTGGCTCTACTTGATAGGGGCACTGGGAACTAACTTCGGATGGCACGATGCCAGGGCACTTCTATGGGCTAAGCTTGTAAAGGCTCCAGGGCCATTAGCCTAGTACACACCTATGAACCAACGACTGATCACCAAAAATGTTTCAGAAATGAGACTGTGAATGCAAAGAGTGAAATAAAGATACTCTGTCAAAGAGAGAACAAGACAAAAGGCTGTATCACAGAGGCTCCACAAAGTGGAAGATGGCCAATATGGAAGCCAAACTCCTAGTCCTTGTTCTGTGAGCCCAGTTTTTAGTATAGTAGTTCTTTGCTTCTTTTAAATACTGTTACACATAGTTGCATATAGTTATTTTTTAATATAGTTTTGACCCCATGTCCACTGATTATTAAGCCTCCTTTTGATCGGACACTTCTCTGTCTGCAGAGCGTTCATCATCCAGACGGCCAGTAGGGTTCTTTTATGCTGTTGCCAGGGTCCTGGCAATGAGGTCATTTTAATTTATGGCCCATCCCTTCTCTTAGTGCTGACATGAGCACTTGGGTCCCCAGAAAACCCATCTGTGCCCCTTTGTTGGTGCATATATGCACCTCCACATGTGCAAATAAGAGCTATGATCATTAGCTTGGGAGATTGTGCCCATATCTTCCCCATACTGGCTCCATGCATCATCAGAATCCTTCACTCTCCAGCTGTGGCTTTATCAATTTTACAATATGAGCTGGAAGGGGACTGCCC
Organism: Protopterus annectens; assembly: GCF_019279795.1. Classification (NCBI taxonomy): domain Eukaryota; kingdom Metazoa; phylum Chordata; order Ceratodontiformes; family Protopteridae; genus Protopterus; species Protopterus annectens. The sequence continues at coordinate 575,559,459 of NC_056746.1, forward strand.
CCCCAGGATAGATGCATCATTCCTGTCTGTGAGCTGCTTTTCAAACTCAGTTCAAATTTGGGGCATGGTCATGGCTTTATCCCCCTGCACCAACAGTGCAGGCATTCTTTCTTATTTTTGGGAGAGGTGATGTAAAGTGTATTTTTGGGAAGATTTGCAGAGATATTCAGTCTGATTAGGAATTATTTCACCAAGACACCATGGACATTTCCCTGCTTTTGTTGAGTGCTTTGGGATCTTTTGCATCAGTTTAAACATCTAAGCTGCCACTGACTCATATAGATGTGGGTTTCAATTGAACATGCATTCTGAGGGGTGGGGCCTCAGAAGTGAATTGCCTCACTGTGCAGCACGGCAACATTAGTGTTAGAGGGTGAACACAGGTGCATATCTGCTGTACAGTAAGCAGTATGAGTAATGGCTTGGTAAGTCTGGGGGCAGTTATGGGGGGGGGGGTTAAACTCAATTCAATTTCCATAGATTTTGTAGATCAGTAGGGGTGGATTGAAAGGAATGTCCAGAGTTGTGTGAAGGACAGATGCGAGCTGGAGGTAGTGGAGATCACAGGAATACACCTTCAGGTAGTCAATAGGCAGTGCCTTGTTACTGCTCAGTGCCCCTACATGTCATAGATATATATATTTTACATCCCCCAGTGCTAATTTCTCCAATTCCTTTGCTGCAAAACAGAACGAAGTAAGGAGCCAGTACAGCTGTTCTAATAGTCCTGGTTTACTTGTTTAGTTACATATTTTTTTTGTCCTCAGGAAAGGTTTTGTAGGTAAAACACATTTTCTGATGCAATCCCTGGGTGTGAATATTTTGTATACAACAATTTTAGTCTAAGGAAGGGGAGCTGAAAAAGGCAGGGAATATTAATATGAACAAAGAATAAATTAGCATTAACAGCAGTTTCTATACTGGCATGCAAGAAAGAGGTCAGACAAAGTAAACTTAGGGTCCACGATATGAACATACTAAAATCTACATTACTAAGTTAGTAAAACTGCCAGTATTTAACTATGTAAAATCTACATTATTAATTTACTTAAGTATGTGACACCTTGGACATCAATATATTGGAAACAAGTCAAACCTTAAAGAAAACAGTGAGACAGGAAAATGTTTATTTTGTATATCTGGAGGTAGGGGATACCACTGGTGATGCAGTCATCAGCTATCAATGCTACCACATTTTCAGTCTGAATAATGCATTAAGATATTAGTAGTGCTTAACAGCTGCAATTTATATCCAAGAATGGAGGCAGTTGTGAAGGGGACTACCAAATGCGCAGTAGTAAAATATGTATGTGTAAAACAGAGGAACATCAGCATTGAATGAGAAATACTTTGTTTCAGTGTGTTATAGGTTATCTGGGCGGCCACCGTGGTGCAGCAGTTAGCATTGCCACCTCACAGCAAGAGGTTCTCCGGTTCAATTCTTGGCTGGGGTGCCTTCTGTGCAGAGTCTGCATGTCCCTCCTGTGGTCGCGTGGGTTTCCTCCGGGTGCTCCGGTTTCCTCCCACATCCCAAAGACATGCTGTAGGTGGATTGGACACTCTAAATTGGCCCTAGGTGTGAGTGCGTGCATGTGTGTGCCTTCTGTGGAAGGTTGGGTGCCGGGCTGGCAACTTGACACCGTAAAACTCCATTGCCAATCATGAACAGACAGGTGATCCGCTGTGGCGACCCCTAACCTTGAAAAGCTGAATGAAGAAGTGTGTTACAGGTTATCTTGTATCCCTACCTTACAAATATAGTGAATGCTTAATGTTGCATGGTACAAAAAGGAAGAGATTTTGCTGATTATACTATGATTTAAAAAAAAGAGGATATAAAAAATGCTAGGGCACAGGTGATGGAGTTAGCAGCAGAAGCTCAAGGCTCTGTGTCCAGGCCCCAGCTGATAGGGATAGCACAGAGTTAGGTATTACCATTAGATAAGCTGTTTACTCACACCTGTAGCAGAATACAGAGCAAGGAAGACTTAAGGAGAAAAAGAACAGTGGGAAAACAGCAGCAGGAAGGCAAGAATTGTATTCATAATCAAGACCAGTATTTAGTCAGCATGCCAGCTGTTACCATACCTCTCAACCTCTCAGCACAAGAAATCTGGATAAACCCAGAAGTAATGGGAGACAAAGGCCCAAAAAATAAGAACAGACTTTAAATATAAACTTAGAAAGTTGCTAGAATGACATATTTTACACTGTTATATATTTTCTGAATGATATGAAGTCTAAAACTCAAATGTCTGTCATGTAGTATTATTTAGTGACTTCAATCCTCAGTGGTTTGCCATAAAACCACACATTTTATGAGGAACAGATCAAAAATAAGAGGCAAAAATCTGGACATTCTGTGAAAATCTAGACAGTTGAGAGGTATGGCTGTTACCTGTCCATGGGGCCAATCACAGATGGTTAAATATAATGTATGAAAATCAGTACTATAGGAGCAGAAGCAATGGCAGAGGTTGTTCTGTACAGTATTCAAAACATTCAGTGCTTTTACACCAAGGTGCAGGGCAAGCATCAGGGCCTAGTAACATAATTCACTATTTAGAAGAGTTCATTTTTGTGGGACAGGTCTGCCTGCTATGTAATCCCAGTAGGAAGATCAATTTCATATGCAGATCAGTGATAGAGGGGGCAGACTGTAAAGCCGCGCCACAGAATTAAGAGTTTATAGGGAAAACAGAATGGTCTTTGAAGTATGCTTAATTTTCATTTGTGACTTCTTTTGTGTGAGTATTAGCAGAGGGTTCGGCCAGATGAAATGTCAGAGATCTAAATTAATGCAGTAGGGATCATAGGTTTTGAGGATCCTTTACTAAGAGATTGCACACAACCATTATAAAACAGGAATTGAGATAAGGTAGATATTAAGATGAAAGAATTTTCTCCAGTAGTAGCAATGTTAGAACTTTGGAGGAACATGAAAGGGACTGAATCAGCAAACTCAGGTCAGGCATAAGGGTGGTACACACAGTAAACAATTGGATGGGGCAGAAGAGATAATCAAACTATGTGGTTTTTCATTGATTGAGGCAATCAGAGTCTCGTATATATGAGATGTGGATAACTACTCAGCTAACTCACATTCTCATTCACAATGGGCCTGATGCAGTAGTTTGCCACCAGAAGCAGTACCAGTATATGATCAGGTATTCACTCAGCTATGGGGTTTGTGGGAAAACAAGAATGGGAGCTGACCTTATGAGTAACTCCTTATATATACATGAGTACTTTATGTAAGAAAATGGGTGCAGTGTTAATAAGGACAAGGAGAGTACAGGGGTGGCCAGTAATGTTGCCTGCCATTGTAAAATAGCTCAAAGCATATGTTATCACAATATTTAAAATAAAGCAAGCACTTATGGTTACTATAAGCTGGTTTCAGAAAGCACTGGATCAGGCACTCTAACAAAGGCATTCCAGTAACCCTTTAAAATGTCAGAATTTGCAATGTTGAATATATCGATTTTCAGCTAACTCCATTTGAAAGTAATTAAACTCTTACAAGCTTGATATTAACAGCTTAACAATAGGAAGTTATGAGGAAATAGTATATGCTTAGGTGTCTGTTTTATACATAGTCACTGTTTTTATACTTGTGATGGTTCAGGCTTCTTTGTCTATATTTTGGACTTCATAGAATTCACCCATGGTCATTTGCCTATATCCCTGTGTTTGATTTTGTAGGTAATTTATAAGCCTGTTATATTTAGAACGTTTGTGTATGAGTTTGGTTTTCATTTCTTGATATATTTATCTGATGGTTTGCTTAAGGTTTATGTGTCATTTGTTGCCAGATAATTTGGCTGTAACACAGCCTTATTATTAGTGTTTCGACATTTAATATGCTTGCCTTTCTTTGGCAATCTTAAATTTTATAGTACATATTTCGCTGGTTTGTTTGTATATAGATCTTATTTTTATTGTATAAGTGAACAACTCTGTATTTAGCATATGTTTATATTTTTCGGCTGGTTTGGTATTCTGTAATGTTGTCACAACCGAATTCTCCACGTATTATTATTTTTTGTATTATTTTGTTTCATAGGCGTTAGCAGATCGCCTTAACATAGTTTAGTTGTTGATATATGTTTTTTTTATATTTAGCATCTGCATTCTTTTTATTTGGTAGGAGTCATAGAAGGGCTGTTCATATCTGAGTGTGTGTTTGGGTGTCAGTTTTTGCCAAACTTTATATTCACTGGTTTCCTACAACGGAAGCCATTTGAATTCATATAGTGGTAGCCCTTTGGAATATCTCATTGTTTGCAGTAGACTCAGGTGAGTGGATAGATGGTAGTGACTGGACAACTGTTCCCTGATGTCTATATATGACTTACTTTTTTCGATATAATTCTTTTGATCTATTGTTGTTGGCATCATTGACGCTTGATAAGTTTTACCTTCAATAGGAATGATATAGTGCTACTGTTCTCCTTACTTGGTACTAGCGGCTATTCTTTACTGCCTTTTGAGTGCCTGCTATTGGTTGTTGTGAGCAGGATGTCTTCATTCTGTGTTTGATCTTGTGTGGGTTGATAGTTCATCTGGATGGACAGTGACGAGGGATATCTTGTCAGTAATGATTGCTGCATATGGATTTGTTATCTACTTGATATGGGGTAAGATTAGGCTATATACTTATAGTTGCGATCAAGGTTAGTATTGGAACACTACACGTGACCATGCCGTCATGCAGATATTGTCAATGTTCCTTCAGCATTAACAAATGTCAATTCTGTTTTTAGACAACATAATTAGGCTGCAGTTTCCATCTTTATACTGATATATACTGTCTCCATATATGACCCATTTTTTTATGGTGTAGCAGCCACCCCTGTTGCGCTCGATGTTAAGACAGCGTATGGGGTTTTTTAGTTTTTTAGTTGTTGAACATACTTTACAAGGATTGGAGCATGCGTGAGTCAGCGACTCTGGATATGAGCTGGTAAAGTAAACAAGATCATGGGTATTAACAGAAATATTGCTAGTTCCTAATTATGGAACAGTGTTTTTCAGTGCTATTCTCTGTGTTTACATGTAACTCATACAGCTTTTTTAAGAAGTATGGTGGTTACATCATTAACTTTTTGCGGCTAGGTTGATGGTTTCTATACGTTACTTATGTGGCGTATTTTGATTAAGGCACCTTTGTTATGTATGTAAATTGTTACTATATCGCTTATCTTATTGCTCTCTATTTTTAAATGTTTTTTAAATGTTTTTAAATGACATTTTTTAACGCTGTTTCTTTAAATCAGCAGTGGCTAACTGCTTGATGATTATTTAATTAGGGATTGATTAGTTACTTTGAGCACCAAAAGTTTTTGTATATAAGGTAGTCATGTTTTATGTATTATTACACCTGAAGAAGCGAAGTTTATCTTCGTGAAAGCGCTTGTGGTTATACTTCAATAAAGAAGCTTCTTGTTTCAGTGATCAGCTCCGTGTGGTGACTCCAGTGGATTTTGTGTTTTCCAGTTTTTCAAGCTTGATATTAGCTAATACTCTTCATTTAACTCATGTTTTCATTAACCGTCACATCATTACAACTCTGTGTATGCTCATTTACTATTCTATGTATGTGTATGCCATTTTTTTATGAACTGTCATATCATTGCTATCTTATGTGTGTATATATGTATGTACATTTATTATGTAAGTCTTTTATAACTGCTTTCTACTCATTCTGTAAAATGGATCATTTCTCCCCAGGCCTCTGCTGAAAATGGGACTTGTGCCCAGTCAGACTTTCCTGGTAAACAAAAGCAATAAATAAATATTGAGAGTACTTAAATGTGGAGACTTAATGGCTAAAAATTGAATTTGCACATACAAAAGCTGATATTGCCATTTCTCAGCATATTCCCTTTTCACTGAGATACGGTGATCTCAGAGTTGGTATATATAAGTTTAGGGTGTGTTGGTGGGCTTGCCCCTCTCTTCAGGGGTGCAGTGAGGCTTGACCCCTTAAATATAATAAATTTAAAGCAGAAGAATGACATTCAATATTCACTCTCCCCTGAAATTTTAGTATTTTTTGTATATCAAGACTTGGTATTGCAAGTCTCAAATTTCAATAGGGAGCCAGGCATTCCAGATAAACAGTTGATTAAGGAATTGGGTGAGGTATTGACTCCATATACCTTGTAAATGGTGACCAACCAGCCCCAGATTTAGTACAAACACTATGGTAAAATCACTGCCAAAGGTTTACCCAGATGATTCTGTGGTGCTGCTGTTTAGAGTTTGTTTATCAGCATTCTGGAGATTATGTGTAGTGTTGGAATTACTGTAGCCAAGTTGTAAGGCAAAACAGCCTGTAGCCCTATAGAATGGCAGATAATGGTCAACTCCCTAAGTATGCCTGCAAGAGCAGTAGATAAAAAGGGGGTGCAATATTTTGTGATGACCAGATGGGAATGGGGTGGTCAAAACAGATAAGAGTATATATTAGCACAATGACAGAAGCAGTAGTTGCTAGGGAAAAGCCAATACTCATGGCTAAACTAAGTTGGTAAGACTGTGTACAAAAATTGAATACTTAATTTTCTAGAAACTAGAATATCTCACAAGTAAAAAATAGCATATATTAGAACATATGTTATTTTATTTATTTATTGTTTGTTGACTAGGATAGTGGACTTATCCAAGGTGGATCCATTTCAGCCACTACTCAGGAGTTATAAAACACAATTAAAAGAGAGTGCAATAGTTTAGAAAGTAGAAATTAAACTAATACAGTGCAGGTTATAATTGTCTGTATCTAACAGAAGATGAGATTTTCACATGTAGAGAGTAGGACAGCTCAGGGTGTTTCAAAGAAAAAAAATCACAATTATCATATGTACACATTTACAGAACATGAGTATGGCAGTTAGTGAAAAGATGTTAGTTATTATGAGTGGGATGTTAGTGGTGTAAGAGAGCTTAGCAGAGTTTGGTGTATGAGAGGGTGATGAGAGCAGACAAGGGGTGGATTAGCTGTGAGATTGGGAATTTGGAAATTAGACCAGGCTGAGGAATTAATAGCTGTTTGAAGTTGTTATGTTACTGGTGGGATACTGAAGCATGTGCAGGTGGCCCTTTATTTTGGGTGTGTGAATAATTCAGCTCTAAATAAGTTTTATGCGTTTATGGTATGCAGGTGGGGGTAGTGAGTCCTGTAATTTGGATGACAGGAATGAGAAGGCACCCAAATTATGGGTGACTTGCCAGAAATGAGAAGGCATGTTCTGTGGAGAACAGTGTGTGTATCTGTCTAAGAAATATGTGAGCAGTGTTGCTTTGTGATTGAAACTGGTATGGAGTATCTTTGCTCGTTAGTCTGTGGCTGAGAGGGGTGAGAGTTTCATTGTGGAGGCCCTGTGGATATGACATAGTAACAGCAGGCCTGCTCTTTCTTTTATGGGGAGCCATTTGACTCATTGGAGCATGAAGCAGTGATGCCCAAATCATGGGAATAATAAAATGAATCCACATATTTTATTTGAGAGGTGTATTCTAGTTGGGGATGGAGAATGTTCTTGTCTATTGTATTTCTTCCTTCTGGATTGAAGAATTATGAAATTCAATAGCAGCCAAAGAGCTTAGAATTAATTTTTTGCCTTTAGTTTAATGCAAAGGGACATGTTCAGGCTGAGGTTGTGATTTACTCTTAGGTATTTAAATGAGATAACCAATAACCCAAACAGCTTTTGGACTAAAACAGTCAAAAATAAAAAACACTGAACCAGATGTTTAAATGAACCTTTAATCCACACTTTGAGCACTTTCATTTCTTTTAGTAGCAGAACTTCATTAGAAACATGACAGCTGTGGCGACCCCTAACCGGGAAAAGCTGAAAGAAGAAGTGTGTTACAGGTTATCTGGTAGCCCTACCTTACAAATATAGTGAATGCTTAATGTTGTGTGGTACAAAAAGGAAGAGATTTTGCTGATTATACTATGATTTAAAAAAAAGAGGATATAAAAATTGCTAGGGCACAGGTGATGGAGCTAGCAGCAGAAGCTCAAGGCTCTGTGTCCAGGCCCCAGCTGATAGGGATAGAACAGAGTTAGGTATTACCATTGGATAAGCTGTTTACTCACACCTGTAGCAGAATACAGAGCAAGGAAGACTTAAGGAGAAAAAGAACAGTGGGAAAACAGCAGCAGGAAGGCAAAAATTGTATTCATAATCAAGACCAGTATTTAGTCAGCATGCCAGCTGTTACCATACCTCTCAACCTCTCAGCACAAGAAATCTGGATAAACCCAGAAGTAATGGGAGACAAAGGCCCAAAAAATAAGAACAGACTTTAAATATAAACTTAGAAAGTTGCTAGAATGACAGATTTTACACTGTTATATATTTTCTGAATGATATGAAGTCTAAAACTCAAATGTCTGTCATGTAGTATTATTTAGTGACTTCAATCCTCAGTGGTTTGCCAGAAAACCACACATTTTATGAGGAACAGATCAAAAATAAGAGGCAAAAATCTGGACATTCTGTGACAATCTAGACAGTTGAGAGGTATGGCTGTTACCTGTCCATGGGGCCAATCACAAATGGTTAAATATAATGTATGAAGATCAGTACTATAGGAGCAGAAGCAATGGCAGAGGTTGTTCTGTACAGTATTCAAAACATTCAGTGCTTTTACACCAAGGTGCAGGGCAAGCATCAGGGCCTAGTAACATAATTCACTATTTAGAAGAGTTAATTTTTGTGGGACAGGTCTGCCTGCTATGTAATCCCAGTAGGAAGATCAATTTCATATGCAGATCAGTGATAGAGGAGGCAGACTGCAAAGCTGCACCACAGAATTAAGAGTTTATAGGGAAAACAGAATGGTCTTTGAAGTATGCTTAATTTTCATTTGTGACTTCTTTTGTGTGAGTATTGGAAGAGGGTTCGGCCAGATGAAATGTCAGAGATCTAAATTAATGCAGTAGGGATCATAGGTTTTGAGGATCCTTTACTAAGAGATTGCACACGACCATTATAAAACAGGAACAGAGATAAGGTAGATATTAAGATGGAAGAATTTTCTCCAGTAGTAGCAATGTTAGAACTTTGGAGGAACATGAAAGGGACTGAATCAGCAAACTCAGGTCAGGCATAAGGGTGGTACACACAGTAAACAATTGGATGGGGCAAAAGAGATAATGGGTAGCTTAAGGATAAATCAAACTATGTGGTTTTTCATTGACTGAGGCAATCAGAGTCTCGTATATATGAGATGTGGATAACTAATCAGCTAACTCACATTCTCATTCACAATGGGCCTGATGCAGTAGTTTGCCACCAGAAGCAGTACCAGTATATGATCAGGTATTCACTCAGCTATGGGGTTTGTGGGAAAACAAGAAAGGGAGCTGACCTTATGAGTAACTCCTTATATATACATGAGTACTTTATGTAAGAAAATGGGTGCAGTGTTAATAAGGACAAGGAGAGTACAGGGGTGGCCAGTAATGTTGCCTGCCATTGTAAAATAGCTCAAAGCATTTGTTATCACAATATTTAAAATAAAGCAAGCACTTATCGTTACTATAAGCTGGTTTCAGAAAGCACTGGATCAGGCACTCTAACAAAGGTATTCTAGTAACCCTTTAAAATGTCAGAATTTGCAATGTTGAATATATCGATTTTCAGCTAACTCCATTTGAAAGTAACTACACTCTTACAAGCTTGATATTAGCTAATACTCTTCATTTAACTCATGTTTTCATTAACTGTCATATCATTACAACTCTGTGTATGCTCATTTACTATTCTATGTATGTGTATGCTATTTTTTTATGAACTGTCATATCATTGCTATCTTATGTGTGTATATATGTATGTACATTTATTATGTAAGTCTTTTATAACTGCTTTCTACTCATTCTGTAAAATGGATCATTTCTCCCCAGGCCTCTGCTGAAAATGGGACTTGTGCCCAGTCAGACTTTCCTGGTAAACAAAAGCAATAAATAAATATTGAAAGTCCTTAAATGTGGAGACTTAATGGCTAAAAATTGAATTTGCACATACAAAAGCTGATATTGCCATTTCTCAGCATATTCCCTTTTCACTGAGATACGGTGATCTCAGAGTTGGTATATATAAGTTTAGGGTGTGTTGGTGGGCTTGCCCCTCTCTTCAGGGGTGCATTGAGGCTTGACCCCCTAAATATAATAAATTTAAAGCAGAATAATGACATTCAATATTCACTCTCCCCTGAAATTTTAGTATTTTTTGTATATCAAGACTTGGTATTGCAAGTCTCAAATTTCAATAGGGAGCCAGGCATTCCAGATAAACAGTTGATTAAGGAATTGGGTGAGGTATTGACTCCATATACCTTGTAAATGGTGACCGACCAGCCCCAGATTTAGTACAAACACTATGGTAAAATCACTGCCAAAGGTTTACCCAGATGATTCTGTGGTGCTGCTGTTTAGAGTTTGTTTATCAGCATTCTGGAGATTATGTGTAGTGTTGGAATTACTGTAGCCAAGTTGTAAGGCAAAACAGCCTGTAGCCCTATAGAATGGCAGATAATGATCAACTCCCTAAGTATGCCTGCAAGAGCAGTAGATAAAAAGGGGGTGCAATATTTTGTGATGACCAGATGGGAATGGGGTGGTCAAAACAGATAAGAGTAATGACAGAAGCAGTAGTTGCTAGGGAAAAGCCAATACTCATGGCTAAACTAAGTTGGTAAGGCTGTGTACAAAAATTGAATACTTAATTTTCTAGAAACTAGAATATCTCACAAGTAAAAAATAGCATATATTAGATTATAGACCAATGTATATAAAAAGAGCTGGGAACACAGTGGTGGTGAGGAAAGACACACTAACTTGGAAAGATTCTGAAAACCGTATGCAAGTTAGCAGGAAGGAAGCACAACCAATCTGGGAACTTTAGCTTTAGCCAGTATTACTATAAGTTTTAACAGATCCAATGAAGTCTATAAGAAGAAAATGCTAATCCAAATTAAGCATCACCTTAGTTATGGGTGCTAAACATTACCCTAACACTGCCCGAGATCAGTTCTGAATACAAGGGGACTATAACCTCTTTTGATCAGGTGATATTCCCATGGTGAACAGCTCCACCAAGTAGAATGATTGGATGTTCTAGGTGGGGTGTTTTTGCCTCCATTTTTCCCCATTGGTTGTTGTTTCTGTTTTTTATTCGTTCCGATCTTCTTAACTGGGGGTAACCCAAAGGGTCAAAAACAGGTTCTAAGTTCATGTTGGAGTTATTACTGGAATTGCTGCTACATGATGTTCAAAATAAAGGGAATTATTAACATAGGTTCCCAGATCACTAACTATGTTTTTATGTTGAAGTGGGGTATTGTTAATGCTATATGTTGGTGGGGAAAACAATTTGTCTGCCAGTGTTGCATTTTTTAGCATTTAATTCAAGTCCATTTGCAATATGCCAGGTATTTATAAGTGTGAGTTTCTGTTAGCAGGTTTCTGGGAAGGGAAATTTGACAGTGACTCCCAGTATACAGTTATCTGCAAACTTGGTTAGCCATAGGTGTTGTTTTTTTAGTCTGTAGGTCAGAGAAGCCAATAATGAACAAAAGCACTGAGCCCTGTGGGGTGCCACATGTCTCATGCCACTGACCTTGCCATCCTCACCTTGTGGGTTTTATCTTTTAGCCAATTTGCTATACATTTTACCACACAGGGATCAATTTGTAATGCATTTAGTTAATTAATTATGCTAACATAGAGTATGGTTTCATACACTTTGGCCAAATCAAGGTAAGAATACCCACATGAACAAAAACACCAAACTGAAGAATCCAAAAATAGATAGGACAGCCCGTGGCAGTATATTCCAAAAATAACTTTTTTTCTAAATGATAAGCACTTTCGTTTCACGTATTGTAAAACCTCATCAGATAACATCATCAATTTAAAAAAAACCTTACAAAAGTCACATGCTACATCACTATCCAATAACAACTTAAAAGCATACCACACCCACTATCACTGAAACCTAAATGTAATAAAGAAAACTACTGAGAAAAAACTTAAACATTTTAAAACTGGATTGCTTAAAGCCTGATAGTCAAGACTTGAGAATATTAGAACTACACATCAACAATTTTTTTTAATATGTTTTGCTCTAAAAATATACACATAAAATAATGCATGAGGTGTATATGAATGCATCAGGTAATATCACACTAAAGTAGCACATAAACACATATACAAGTCTATATAGAGCACATAACTAAATATTTGACAATTATTGTCTTTTCAGTGCTCTCATTTTCAAAATAGGTGCCATGTTAATAGGCTCATTTAAACCAGGCCATATAGGTGCATTCCAATATAATTGCCAGCATATTTCCCTTATTTCCAACAAAATTTGTCATGGTCCAACCCTAGGATCTAAGGTTATTTTCTCCAAAATTGTGAATTTTTGAAAGTGTGGTTTGGATGTTCCATGACATGTTTGGCCAGTGCATTATTGGGTTTTCCTTTACTAATCCCATAGAAGTGCTCATAAATGCATTCTCAGAGCTTTCGCTCTGTTTTGACAATTTTAAACCCCTCACTGTCCTGGATCAGTGCAACAAGTACTACACCCACACTTTAACAATTCATTCTGTCATGCAAGTGAAAATTTCTACCTTGGATACTGAATGTACATGTGAATAAATGTACAGTACCTACACCTTCCACATTTAAACATACCCAATTGTCTGTTAGGAGATTTATTTCTTCCTTCAAATAAATTCTTCATACTTTGCCCTTTTCTATAGATTATAATTGGTCCCTGTCCAACCTTCTCCCTAATCCAGTTGTCCTCATTCAATGAGTGTCCAGTTCCAGTTCTTAAGCAAGATTTTACTGTCCCACTATCTATGCTGAACTTAGTAATGAAGTTCAATAATGGTTTTGGTCAATAACAGGTGTTATTATGTTCTGCTCCTCAAAGGTAATGATGGTATGTTGAGAGCTGTTATTAGGGATGGGTAAAAAATGTCCCTGCTCTCTCTTAAGTTAAACCTCCTGAATGATATCATTAATTAAACATTCTGGATAATCTCTGTTGAAGAACATAGTCTTTAACGTTAGACATCCATCCATAAATTGTTGTTCCATGGTGCACATACAGGCAGCCCTAACCATTTACCCCGTGATCACTGCTTTTTTTTTGGGGAAAAGTGGTGGGAGCTAGAAAAATGCAAGAAAGTATTCAAGTATGTGGACTTCCTATATATGTGGGATGTGTATCTGCTGTTAACCACATCCTTGTGTAGGTATACATCCAGATAGCCCATAGTATTGTCATTGATGTTATGTCTGAATGTTAAAAAATTAGTTGTGCTGTATTCAATGAATTTAGGTATATTTCCCCTTTTCATACTATAAAAATAAATAGGCCCTGAAATGACTAGAATTTTCACTATTATGTATATATCTATGTTCCCACTCCAATATGACTGTATTGGCAAAAATGGATCCAATGGGTGAACCCATAGTCTTACCCACCCAGCAGATATAATATCCACCTCAAATAAAATGAAATTACTTTTGAGGATGAGTTCCATTAGCTCTTCATAAAGATTTATATCCATCTGACACACCCCCTTTCTTAGGAGGAATTCAGTGAACCAGTTTACCCCCAGGTCATGAGGGATGATGGTATATAGATCCTTAACGTCCACTATAATTAAGATGTCCATAGGGTTGAATTCAAGCAGGTTTATTTTTTTTTCAAAAAATGCCAAGAGTCTCTACACAAACTTCTTTCATCCTTCAACAAATGTTTTAGTTTATGATCAAGAAATTGTGCCATAGTGCTTGTAATCAACCCCCTGCCATCCACAATAGGTTGCATGGGTGGGTTGTTGATGTTCTTATGAATCTTAGGGACCGCAAACATGGTTGGGGTCCTTGAAGATGTTATATTCATATAGCTGAATTCTTTCTTCGAAATATGTCCATCTATGAACATGTCCCTCAGCTGTGTACTAAGTAGTGTGCTTTATTTAATTAATTTCTACTTGCTATTTCATAAGCTTTTACTTTCAAGATGTCCCGGATTCTGACATTATAATCCATAATGTCCATTATGACCAGTCCCCACCCTTGTCTGGGCTCATTATGCAAATTTTTTTATTCCTGAGAAATGTGATGATTTCGCATTATATCTTTGTGAAATTAGTTGCCCTAGGATTAGTGTTTACTTTTCCACCAATTAGAATTTCCCTAAAATCCAGCTCTCACATTTTCTTATATAATGCCAATATACAGTGGAGAGGTAGATTAAACGTGCTTGCCAATTTAAAATTATTAGTGATTGATGGAACTTCATTAAATAATGATAAATGTGTTTTCCGTTTAGTCCATTAAAATATTGGGAAATCTAACTCTTTTGTCCGGAACAAATGAAAACCCTTTTGAAAATAATTTGACACAGCTGTTGTTGATGTTAATAGCAGAATAATTGTATATCTTAAAATCATGTTCCTCATTGACAATAATATTAACTTTATTGGTCAAAGTATATTTGGAGTCTCCATGATTAGTATTTACTCCCAGCTCCCCCTCCCATGCTGTTGATGCCATGATAGGTTCCTGTAAGGGGCATGGTTCCTATTGTATTGAATGTATTGGATGTTCTAGGTGGGGTGTTTTTGCCCCCATGTTTCCCCATTAGTTGTTGTTTCTGTTTTTTATTCGTTCTGATCTTCTTACCTGGGGGTAACCCAAAGGGTCAAAAACAGGTTCTAAGTTCATGTTGGAGTTATTATTGGAATTATTATTAGTGAATCATTCAGTCCTATCTTGTATTGCTTCAGAATTGGATGTTGTACCATTCTAATTATAGTGATTGTTAAACCTTTTTCTACCCCAAACTTGTAAGTCCAGTGGGGTTGGATATGCAATACTTTGCTTGTATTCTATCCTGTCCCTTTCCAGTTTCCTATGTTTGGTGTTTTTAATGGACTGTAGTTGTTGTTCTGTACTACTGAAGACACGCATGTGTTCGAATTTAATGTCTTCATAGTTACTATTGTTTTTTATAGATTGGTCTAAATTGTTGACCAAAGTAGTTAATTTTTCCTTAACCTTGGTGTTATTCCTCGCAACTATCTTTGTGTATTTACAAACAACATGATCAAAAATATTCAGTAACTCATTGTGTAAATGAGAGTTTCTTTCCATACCTGTAGGATACCACCACATCTGAAGCTGTTTAGGAATCCACTTGGTTCCTGGTTGAAAGAAAAATTATTCTGCATTTGCTCTTGTAGGACCAGCACATTGCCGACCCAGGGGCGATACCTCACCGGAATTCCTGATGCATGAGTGGAATTAGAGTTCTGCTGTGAATTAGCTGTCCCATTGGTTGCTCTGTTGCTGTAGTTATTCAAGACAGAAACTGCTTCTTGAGTGGATGTTGCTCCATGCTGTGGCAAAAACTCATTCATTCTCTGGGTCAGCTGCTGGATAAGTAATGTTAAATTGTCCACCATTTTTGCATGGATAGTGAGATAGTAAAATCAATCTTGCTTAAGAACTGGGCACTCATGAATGAGGGTAAACAGATTAGGGACAAGATCAGACAGGGACCTATGTGGATTAGGGTAAAGATTGGGCAGGGATCTATGTGCCAGTCCTATAAGAGTGGATGCAGAATAATTCTTCTATCAACCAGGAACCACTAAACAATGATAGTAGAATGGAGGGGAGTTTGGAGGAGTTGGATTATAAATTACTTAAATTGAAGAAACTGCAGTGGGAGAATGCCTACTTCCTGGAATTCATTCGAGTCAAGCGCAGGTTCTTAAAGGGCTTTGAATGTGGCGGTATCCTATAGGTATGGAAAAAAACTCTCCATTACACAATGAGTTACTGAATTTATTTCATCGTGTTGGTTGTGAATACATGGAGATAGTCATGAGGCATAACACCAAGGTTATAGAAGGATTAACTATGGAGGTCAACAATTTAAACCAAGTTATAAAAAACAATAATAACTATGAAGACATTAAATTTGAACACATACGTGTTTTTAGTAGCATAGAACAACAGCTATAGTCCATCAAAAACACTAAACTTAGGAAACTTGAAAGGGACAGGATAGAATGCATGCAAGATATCGCATATCCATCCTCACAGGACTCACAAGGTTGGGGTAGAAAAAGGTTTAAGAATCACTATAACTGGAACGGTACAACATCCAATTCTGAAGCAATACAAGATATGAAAGAACAATTCACTAACAATAATTCCAATAATAACTCCAACACGAACTTAGCACCTGGTTTTGACCCTTTGGGTTACCCCCTGTTAATAAGACCAGAAGAGATAAAAAACAGAAATAACAACCAATGGGACAACATGGAGGCAAACACCCTCTGAACATCCAATACAATCAACACAACAGGAACTATGCCCCTTACAGGAACCTATCATGGCATCTACAGCATGGGAAGGGAAGATGGGAGTGAATACTAATCATGGAGACTCTGAATATACTTTGACCAATAAAGTTAATATCATTGTCAATGAGGAACATGATTTTAAGGTATATAATTATTCTACTATTAACATTGACAACAGCTGTGTCAAATTATTTTCGAAAGGCTTTTCATTCATTCTGGACAGAAGAGTTAGACTTCCCGATATTTTAATGGACTTAAAATTATATTTGTGGAAAATAAATTTAACATTATTATTTAATGAAGTTCCATCGATCACTAATAATTTTAAACTGGCCAGCATGTTTAATCCACCTCTCCACCCTGTATTGGCATTATAAGGCAGTAGGCTGACTAGGCAGCCTACCATTTGAAAGATAGTCATTATAAAAACAACAAAAACAAAGGTGGGCATACCTCTGAAATTCAATCGCAAGTAAAAAGTGACCTCTCACCAAGATGAAGCTGGAACTTTCCAATAATTCCAAAATAGCAAAAAATAGAGAACGAAAAGTTCTACAACCACAAACTTCACTTTTATTTGCAGCAAAAACATAGTAAGTGCTTTCAAACTCACAGTTCTTCTTCAGACTGAAATAGATAGGCTTTTGCTCAGAAATTTAAAAAACACATTAACCAATCCACAGCCATTATAAATTATCTATGCAAATTCCTAGATCTAAGAACCGGTTTTAAAGAAACGCTGTTGTTTATACCAGGCTTCCTGTCAGGGAGAAACTTGCAAAGCCAGTGTAGTTCCCTTTCTTCTGTAAAATTCACCAAGTTACCACCTCTGGGACTCTTATAAACTGTCTTGATGACTTTAAACATAAGAAAATGTGATGGACCTGACTCATATGCATGTTTAGCAAGAGCATTGGTTAGATCAGCTCATCTCATGGCATATTTATGCTCACGAATACGTTCATAGAGCATTCTGTTTGACTAATCAACATAAAAACTATCACATACCACACACGTAGCTAATTAAATGATGTTTGGAGTCTTACAGCTAGCTGACACCTTAAATATAAATCTCTGCTTTGAAATAGGATGTATGAATTCATTTGAAACATCAATAGAGGAACAATGCCTACAGGATGCACATGGACAAGTGCCATTCAATCTTAGAGGCACATCCAAGGCAACATCAGTGGGCTCATTGTCTCTATAGCAAAGACGTCACTTGAGAGATTTTTTGTTTTTATAGGTATAATGTGGTTTTGTGCTCACGATATTCTTATCCTGACATCCATGGTCAGAATATTCCAATTAACATCTAATGTCTATCTAATTTTCCCAAAATCACTGGCATAAGGTAGCACTAATGGGAGACTCTGAGGACTCATTTTCTCACCATGCTGTTCTGCAGGGGAGACATCCGAAAAATAAGGGTGTGATGTTGTGAACCTCTGTGACATTGCACCTTCTCTCATACTTCTTGTCTCTTTTTTACTATAACCCCTACACTCAAATTCTTGTGCTATCATTTCCAAGTCAATGGTGAAACCATCTAGTGTGCTATTAAATCGAGATACCCTCATCCCTTGAGTTTTCATAATATTCTTGAACACATGTGAGGGATGCATACTATCCCGTCTCAATATATTATTCTTCCTACATGGCTTCCTATAGAGAGTGGTGGACAAATCAGCCATCTCATCTTTAGTTATACATAGATCAAGAAAAATCATCTCAGAGGAGGACACAGTACTGGTGAACTTTAGGAAACTCGTACTACTATTCAAATAATCAATGAAGTCTCCTAGTTCATTCTCAGTCCCCCCCCCCCCCCATAGTAAAGCCATGTCATCAACAAACCTTCTGTAGAACAGCACCTTAGAAGTAAACTGAAAATCAAGCACAAACTTTCCTTCCCATTGTGCTAACACCATTTTGGCGTAGTTATTGGCACACGAAATGCCCATAGCTACGTCAACTTTTTGTAGATAGTATTCTCTTTAAAACAAGAACACATTGTTAGTGAGCACCAATTCCAAAAATAGACAAATGAGATCTATTTGTTTAACATCATAGCTACTGTGTAGAGTGAGAAAAGACTTAATCATACTCAAACCTTCCAAATTCGGAATACAAGTGAAAAGCGACTCTACATCTAGAGTTACTAAAAGAACACTATCTAAATTAATTGTACTTCCATTCACAAACTGACTAAGAACCATCAAAAGTTGTTTAGTGTCATTGAGTAAAGTAGATATTTTATTAAGAACAGGTCGTAGCTGCTTGTCTATCTATATATATATATATATATATATATATATATATATATATATATATATATATAATGGCTCAGTGAGCCACTTCCTACCTGAGGCTATGGGTCTCAGAGGTGGTGAAACTAAATTTTTATGCACTTTAGGGAGACCCTGGAACACTGGTACCACAGGATGTTGCACATTAAAGTAATCAGCATGTTGCTCAGTGATATAGAAATGATCTAGACAGTCACGTATTGTAAAGAAAATAGGCCATTGCACATCCCATATAAAATCTTCATCCACTTTATTATAGACATTTGAATCTGCTAACATTCTATGAATAGATCCTATATAAAAATCTCGATTCATTAAAACAGTGGCTCCACCTTTGTCGGCCTTTTTAATAACTATAGAGTAGTCAGACTGAAGTGCCGACAGTGCAGACCTCTCTTCCTTAGTTAAATTACAGAAATCATGTCCATTCCCCTTAAAATGATTACCCTGGGAACAAGAAAGGCAAGCAAATAATTAATCTTCACATTTCTTAACAAATACTTCAACAACTGGATCAATATTAGGTTGAAAAACGCTTGTTTTTTTTTTAAAAAATACACATTATCATTGCAATGATTGTCTGCAAAACATAACTTAAGTGAAATGGTACGAGCAAACAATCGCAAATTCAATAAAACATCAGACAACTCAGATCTCTCAGCAGGTATAAAGTTAAGTCCTTTTACCAGCAAAGAAATTTCTGCTTGAGACAGTACCTTATCAGAGAGATTAATAATTAAGGACCCTCTGCCATGTTCCACATCCATTTGAGATTCCGTGTCATTGACTTGTCGTGGGACTGTTGACCTCTTTTCCTTCCTCTGCTCAAGCTTCTTCCCCTGTTGAAATTGTCTGTCATGCTTGTTTTATCGGTAGTTAAACACTCCTTCATTGGTCTGCATACTCACTGTCATCACAGGATCATCTCCACGCACTATTGGGGGAGTGGCTGTCTCCTCCATAGCCAAAGTAGGTGCATTATTGACATTCGAAGCACAGTGGGTATACAGACCAATGAAGGAGCGTTTAACTCCATGCGCTCCGATTCTGTTAATTCAACAGGTGCTGCTTCCAGTTCTCTGCAGCAAGATGTTCGGAGGAAGGTCCCATTTGAGAAGCAGGTTTTTGGGAGCCTTCAACTACCACTACCGATAAAACAAGCACGACAGAGCGATTTCAACAGGGGAAGAAGCATGAGCAAAGGAAGGAAAAGAGGTTGACAGTCCCACAACGAGTCAATGACATGTAATCTCAAACAGATGTGGAACATGGCAGAGGGTCCTTAATTATTAATCTCTCTGATAAGGTACTGTCTGAAGCAGAAATTTCTTTTCTGGTAAAAGGACTTAACTTTATACCTGCTGAGAGGTCTGAGTTGTCTGATGTTTTATTGAATTTGCGATTGTTTGCTCATAACATTTCACTTAAGTTATGTTTTGCAGACAATCGTTGCAATGATAATGTGTGTTTTTTTTAAAAAACAAGCGTTTTTCAACCTAATATTGATCCAGTTGTTGAAGTATTTGTTAAGAAATGTGAAGATGAATTATTTGCTTGCCTTTCTCTGGAGCAGGCTCCTCATCCATGTGATACTTAGCTCCTCCTTGACCCAATTCATCTGTAACTTGGGCAGTTGCATGGGAACAGGAAATTCATCCCTGGTTTGGCACCTATGTCTCTAATGGACACAGGAGGCCTGTAAATAGTTCATCTTCCAGGTGCCCGCTTGTATATGTTTCACCTCCCAAGCCCCTGCTTGCACTTATCAAGGGGTACCAGAACTTGTCAGAGATTTGGGATGCGTGGCTAGGATTAAAAAGTAAGCCCTTGTGGTCATTTGCCTAGTATGAACCTATTGCAATCCACAGCTAGAATCCACCACTCTATACTTCTAAAGCATCTTCAGTGGTTTGAGCTAAAACACTCTAACTCTCTTGCAGTTAGTAACCACCTATAAACTCCTATACCCCCTTGATAAGTGACCAAGCCTAAACAACATATTCCAACAATATAACCCCAGTAGACCATTGCTCACTACTGACAAACTGTTACTGACTGTAAGTGAATCTAAGAACTCTGGAGGAGACACACTATAGTTCTCCTACACCTCAAAAATCTGGAACTCTCCTCCTCCTCAGCTCATAGACAAGTTGCTAATTCCTTTAAAATTATACTAAAACAATACCTGTCATGCTCCACTCCTGGTTAAGCCACACTAACTCCAACACAACCCTAACCCTTCTATACACTCTAAACTCCTAAAATCTCACCAGATAAAACTGCCATATTCTTTATATCTTAAGTATCCTCTACTTCTCCCCATAACCTAGCTTCCTACACCTCCATTCCCTTATTCTATTTGCCTTCCTTCCCCAATACCCCCTTTTCAGTTTTTACCTTATCTTATCCATTTGCATTAACTATCTTCACTCCTTTCTCTTCCTGCTACAACATGTTATATATTGCATATGATATATCAGTTTTGTAAAAGTTTAGCTACAGTATACAGCTACTAAATTGCTTGTAATTTATTTTGTTGTATCTTACATTTATTTGGTAGACATATCTGTCTGTTTTGCCTAACTTGTAATTACTGCGAATTGTTTGTAAATTCATTTGTTGCACATTACACTAATTTCCTAGAAATAGCTGTTTTTCCACGGTGGTGGTGCTGCGGTAGCGTTGTCGCCTCACAGTAAGACGCTGTCCGGTTCGATTCTCAGCTAGGGCATCTTCTGCATGGAGACATGCGTGAATGGGTGGACCTTCGTTGAAGGTTGTGCATCAGGGCTGGTAACTCGGCACATAAAAATCAACTACCAATCATTAGCGGACCGGAGTTCCGCTGTGGCGACTCCTAACCGGGAAAAGCCGAAAGACACAAACAAACCTGTTTTTGCCAAACTTGTAATTACTATGAATTGTATGTAAATTCATTTGTTGTATGTTACTTTTATTTCTTACAAATACTTGTCTGTTTTGCCTAACATATAATTACTGCGGAACTTTTCTCTTTTGGCCTCCGCTGAAAGGGTTGCTTTTTTTTTGTTTTTGTCCAGTTGGACTATCCCAGTAAAAATGCAATAAATTATCAAATTATGAAGTGAATGCCTTAAAAAAGCAGTGCAATGGGGTATGTTTAGCTGTGAAGTTAGTGTTTGTTAGGATGTACCACTGTTTAAATATCGCTGAACTTTTCACTCTGTGTGTGGTGTTTTACTTGTTTACATTACACAGTGAAATAGATATATTTAGTTGTGTGTGTGTGTGTGTGTGTGTGTGTGTGTGTGTGTGTGTGTGTGTGTGTGTGTGTGTGTGTGTTGGCTGAGTTAGTCTCACTAGGCCTATGATCTATTTTCAGAGGAGATCTGAGCTGGTATTCATATGGAGTAGGAAAAATTTGGTTATAGCATCAGGTAAATCCCCTTACTCTTTTTGAGTGGGGGAAGAGTACTACTGTTACTCAACATGGTAATGAAGATTACCTCTGCAGGCATTAGTACAGAATGTGCATCTCTCTGTGCAGTTCAGGAGGAGAAGAACCAGTTACAGACTGAAAATATCACTGAGATCCCAGTTTTTTCTTTTGTAAATAGATGGTTTTCAAGATGAGGAGATGGTCTTAATGGTAAACAAGGGTATTCCCTGGAGTGACATAATAGATAAATGGTTTCCTTTAGATGTTAGTGAGATACCAGAGAAATGTGAGAGTATGGATGCCAGTAAACTGATGGGTGACAGAGTACTGCATGGGTTGTGAACAGTGTGCAGAAGGAAGGAACTGTTCATCTTACCAGACTTATGCAGCAGCTGTTTGAATGGAAGGAGATGCCTCAACAGCAGTGGGTTAGACTTTTTATGAAGGTTATGTCTTTTAAAGTTAATTATGCCTAGAACTGCTAATGCTTTTTAGAATGCCAAAATTAATGGATTTCTGGGAAAGAAGAGAAAATGTGTATAAAATGGGATTTTTTAAAATGTAAACATAAGTTAAAAAGCATATACATATTTACTCCCAACATGTTATACAAACCAAAAGTAACATGTAAGATGCTAATGTCGTAGCTGTTGGCCAGCTATTTCAATGTGATGTGGTGCGGTTTGCTGATGTTGGCTTTCAACGATTAACATATTCAGTGCTCTCGTTTCGCTAAACTCAGGATCAATGTTTTAATCTTTCAATCATTTGACATGAATCCCTGGTAGTACTGTGTTAAGTTGCCATTGTTGTTTGGGCCAGAGATGGTCTATACCTGGAAGAATTTATAAATGAGCTGAACACAAAGGCATTTAATTTGGTAAGGCAATTAATATAGGTTTATAGCTCCTTTGAAGCTGCTGATAACTTTAAAAGTTTGACATTAAATGATAGCATGTGAGTGGATTGATTGGCTCAGGGCATGAACTGGATGAGTTATTTTACATTTTTGTTTACACTGTTTTAGGGCATCACTGCAGGCATCAGGTTGTCTGCGATTAAGTGAAATTTTTTTTTTTAATATTTACTATGTTATTATTGTTTTATTTTATTGAGGTTTGTTATGCAGGGTTGGTAACATAAAGCATGGTGTATTAAGATAATTTTGAGAGGGCATGTTTCAGGTGGTCAGTGCTGTTAGAAGTAATATTTGTAAAGTGTTGTAGTAATATAATTGGATTCTGTTCTAGTATGGGGAAAGTCATGCTGACTGCCTGGTTGTTTAGGATTTGGTAGCCTCTGCAATTATACACATGGAACTCAGTTTATTGTCTGAAATGGAGAAACATATTACGTTTACTGAAATGCTATTAGGAAGAGATTTGATCTGAACAGAGATGGGGTATATGGCAGGCAAATACTACAGATATTTAAATTATTATAAAATGATTATTCCTCTTTCTTGTCAAATGAAGTTTCACTGCTTTTATGGTTGATCTGAAACAGCATAGCTCATATAACAAACTACTGACATTGCATCTGTGAAAGTAGTACAGTAATGTTCGAAACAGAGTGACTAAGCCACAAACCTACAGATGTTATTTAAAATGATCTGAAACTCATTACCTTTGAAAAAGGCTTTTGCTGTCTGTAGGGGAAGTCCATATTCTGTAACTGGAATAACCATGCCTTTTTTAATGGTAGGCTTTGCTTCTGGTGTTAACAAATATACAGTTTTCTGGCAGGTGTCCAAGGGACCCTTAAGTTTATCAGATACAGATCTGAGATAGGTTAGTTATTATTAAACTACAACTTCAACTCTCTGTGATCATGACTTTGGGTTGAATGACTGTACCTTAATGTTAGGAAAACAAAGGCTATGCTGGTTGCTAACAAATATCATGAGGTAGCTGATCCTTTACCCACAATTTCACTTCAGTTGGCACCCTTAATATCGTTTTCAATGATTTAGGAGTCCAGATTTCACTAAATTGCTGAGATGTTATTGAAAACCAGCTGAAGCCTGACCTACGTGTAAATTCCATCTTGTCAAAAAGAAAGCAGCATCTAAGACATCTTTATATTATCAAAACATTATTTTTCCCAGTGCAAGACAAACTACTGCAGCAATATACTTGCTTCTTGACTTCTTTACTCAATACATTTTCTTGCTTACGTACAATCACCACTACAGAAGTCGGAATTAGGATACAATAAAATTTCCAAATTTGCTATATGTCATCACAGAAGAACTACACCATTGTCTTTCAGTGTGTAACCTAAACTTCCTTCAGTTTGAATACCTTGGTGAATCCTTCGATCCTCTACAGTTTGTCTCATGCATATGACTAAATCCACAAATCAATACGAAGATGCATGTCATTCAAAGGGTCTACTTCACTTGACCTAAATTACATTTGACTGACACCCATTTCACTAACACCCAACTGACCTAAATTTTATTTGACTTAAAACTCATTTGACTGACTCCCATTTCACCGACAGCTTACAATGCTGAATTTCAACATACTAAATCTTAAACCATAGACAAGCACACTTAGAATACCAATAACGAACCCGTTCCAGAACTTAAAAACTACTTACTAACCCTCATAACAGAAACGGAACAATGTAGAATCAAACTAGTTGGGGGGCTACACCCCCCACATCCCCCAATGTGGGGGAGGCTGTGCTCCCCACCCCCCCTGAATTATATATACTAACTCCAGGAATGCACTACAATGGAGAAAAGGGCATGTACCTTTAACTTGCCTTACAGTACTCTACACCTGCCACTACTGCTGGGAACGCAGAAAACATTTGCCAAATTACTTTAGATACTTCTCATAAAAATGTAAATAGAAAAACTCACATTTAGAAACACTACTTTCTACATAACTATCGGAATTCTAACAGTCATCACTGTAAGTTACAGTAAGGAATTCTAACAGTCAGCACTATAAGTTATAGTAATTCTTTTTATCACAAACAAGTCACAGGTGAAGGAAAACCCACAACAAGTCTATGTCTTACATGTCGGTGAAATGGGAGTCAGTCAAATGAGTTTTGGGTCAAATGAAATTTAGGTTAGTTGGGTGCCGGTCAAATGGGTGTCAGTCAAATGAAATTTAGGTCAAGTGAAGTAGACCCCATTCAAACTATACATGCAAGCCTTTGAACATCCGTCTATTTAGTGTAAGGTCTACCTGAAAGGGCTATGCATGCAAGTATAAAAAGTAAGGCTAAACGTTTCTTCAGACATTGGGAAAGAAACTATTGGCGTGCTACTGGAAACTGCACCTCATTTTTGTGTAGCACCTTCTCCAGAGGATTTAAACAAGTTTTGGACTTCTAGGAAGCAGTGCAAATGTCTTAAAAGGCTGTAGAGAAAAGAAGAAAATACATAGTATGAAGAGCAAAACAGCTCAGTGAGGAAGGGTAAGTCAAGTCACCATTTTATTGCTTGCAACACATCATACTGTTTCTCTCTAAGCAGTAGCACAGCAATTATAACTAATATGATTTTCTTATCTGAGCAGCCAAAGACCATGACATTTGTCTGAATTTTCCTAGCAGTACCTTGCCAGCTATGCTATAAGCATTTTTTGTCTTGTAGATTTATTTTCATTTACTTTATTGTGCCTGCCTTGGCTTATAAAATATTTTTTTAAACAAGAAACATCTTTAGTAAATTATCAGTTATGACAGGTCCACTTCACGTGACTGAAACTCAAAATACTGAATTTCATTTGACTGAGACCACAATACCTAATTTTCAAAATACTGAAAACTCATTTGACTGAATATCATTATACTGAAAACATACAATCCTGAATTTCAAAATACTGAATTTTAAACTATGGATGTGATGTGTGTTTCCCTTAATCTGTGACTTGCTTGTGATAAAAACACATAACTGTAACTTAAAGTACCAAACTGTCAGAATACCGATATTAGTGTAGAAAGTAGTGTTGTAGTGTTTCTAAATGTGGGACTGTCTCTTTACATTTTTATTGGATGAATCTAAAGTAATATGGTGGATGTTTCATGTGCTCCTGGCAGTAGTGGCAGTGTGCCAGCACTGTAAGGTAAGTAAAAGGTATATGCCCTTTTCCCCACTGTAGTGTGATCAATATATATATATATAGATGGGGGGTGTAGGGGGCTAATTTGGTTTTATATCGTCCAGCTTCTGTTAATAGGCTAAGTAAGTAGTTTTTAAGTTTTGAAAAAGAGTTAGTTATCGGTGTTGTAAGTGTGCATGTCTATGGCTTAAAATTCAGTATTTTTAAATTCAGGATTGTAAGCATTCAGTATAATGAGATTCAGTCAAATGAGTTTTCAGTAGTTTGAAAATAAGGTATTGTGGATTCAGTCAAATGAAATTCAGTATTTTTGAGTTTCAGTCATGTGAAGTAGACCCGTTATGACACAGGCAATCATACATTTATATAAATGAAAACAAACCATATTGCCATAATCCTAGTTGCAAACATTATACATCACTTATAATTTACCCAATCATTGTCAGGCGAACATTACATAGCTCATTCAAGTCCCAAGTGCCAAGGCTTTCTTTTAACCCTCATTCTTCCCCAGTATGTATTGTTCCTACAGTTCCCATTTTTTCCTATGTAATTTGCTCTTGCCCTTTTTAAAGATCTCAATTCCAATTATTTTATCTCTGTTACTATATTCACTACTTCTAATATAGCTAGCTTAGACTTTGGTTTTCATTTTCTAGTAATTGCTTTTTTGGCAGCCACCATAATTAGAATTAGCAAAGCCTTACTATGTCTAAGCAATTTCGATTCTGTAACATAGCTCAGAAAAATCATTTCCCTAGTTATACCAATTTGCTCACCCAGTATCTCTGATAGAAAAGTCTGCAGGGAATGTTTAAAGTCTGCCAGTTCATTACACTCCCAGAAAATATGTTCTTAATTATCTCTTTCTCCCCATCATACCTCCAATATTTGCTGTCTACCTAAGGAAAAATTCTCTGAAGCCTATTTGGGGGGTGTAAAAATACCTATGTAAACATTTCCAAGCAAAAATTCTAAATCTTCTAGATTTTGTTGCATATCTGGGAGACATACATATATCTCCCCATTGTTTCTTTGTGAATTGCTTATCCAGTCTCTCTCCCCAATCCTTTCTAGTCTCCACTGATTGATTCTTATAGTTACCTTGCAATATTTTTATGCTGTACTAATTATTCCTTTTTTAACAGGCAGCTTCTGTTCTAGATTCTACTAAAAACTCTACCAGTGCTGGTCTTTCATTTAGGACCCCCCCCCTCCATTTCTTTCTCTTTGATATCAATCTTTGATAGGGAAGGCAATCTGTAACCTGTAGTCCAAATAAATTCTTGGCGTCTTCCCATTCTGTTACCTTTCCCCTCTAGTTATTTGCTCCCAATACCTTGGCTCCTTTGCCAGTTTTCTCCAACAAATTCTAGCCCCCTCTTGCTTATTGTCTGTATCCCTAATTGCAGTCATCCCTATTGGCAGAATCTCCTTTCTTAGTTTCCATGTTGGCTTAGTTCTTAGCATACTTTCTGCTACTTTATGAATATAATATTCTGTACGATTATTCAGATAAAAAGCCATCCTGAGCAAGTAACTAACCCCACACAACTGTGCTACATCCAAAACAAATGCCAATAGTATCCAAAAAATCCAAAATCCGAAGGCAAGTAAAACTATTTATTAACATAAAACATACGAAAGGTTAAGCGCTTTTGTCTCAAGCTGTAAGAGACTTCATCAGAGCAAATGCAACTAGTAACTGAATCCTTTATATAACAATCTGTTACTAATTAGAATAATTAAGTATGGAGGCACTCAAAGGTACAAAGCATAAAAAACATGTAACAGTTCTAAATAAAGTAAAATAAGCATGAAAATGGCACCTCCTATGAATGAATACAATGTTGTCAAATATTTGCCTCCCCTCTACAAAACCATATTGATCCATATCTATCAGTTTTGGCATCACTTTTGCCATTCATTTAGACATTATAGACATGAACACTCTATAATTGTACTTTAGCATTGAAATGGGCCTGTATGAAGCTGGATCTGATGGATCTTTACCCTCTTTAGGTATTACAGCTGTCACCACTTTCTTCCAGGATGTTGGTACTTCACCTCCTCTTAAAATACTGTTAAACAAAACCTTCCAGATCTTTACAAGTTTTTTCATCCTAGCTACCAAACTTCCACAGGAATACTATCTATTGGTTATACATCACCACTTTTATTTAGCTCATCTCCTCTTATCCTAACCATTAGTATTTGAGCCTTATCTAACTTTAACCTTGACATATGTAATTCTTCCATAAACATTTCCATTTGTACCTTTTCTTGTTTTCCATATTTCTCTGCTTTATACAGTCTTTCATAGAGTTTTTGAAATATTTCTAATACCTGTACAGAATCTTTTGTTACCTTCCTCGTTATAGGTTCCCAAAGTTTGGTGACATCCCCTTCTAATTTCTTTTGCCTGAGTCATTGTGCTAAAAGTTTTTGTGCTCTAGAATTATTATGAAAAAACAGTTGCTTAACAGCAATCTTTCTAAAGTCATGCATATTATTGAAGTAATCCCTTATTTTCTGTTTAGCATTCATCAGTTGCTCCTCTTCTTGTTCTGTGACATTCCCCGTATTCTGCAATAATTTAAAATTTGTCAGTTCCTCTAAATAATTATTGTTACTTCTTAACCATATATGCCTTTGTTTTCTTTCCACCTTATTTTTAAACTCCACTTTAATTTTATCCCACTCCCTAGCTATATTTTCAGAAGAAATTTCTATCTCTCTAATATCTTTTGAATAATTTCTACTACCTGTTCCTCAAATTCCTCTCTTTTCAGCAGATAGGTTGGAAAGCCCCAGTGTCTCATTTTTATTTCAT
The DNA here is from genome assembly GCF_019279795.1 of Protopterus annectens. Taxonomy (NCBI): domain Eukaryota; kingdom Metazoa; phylum Chordata; order Ceratodontiformes; family Protopteridae; genus Protopterus; species Protopterus annectens. The sequence goes on from NC_056746.1 coordinate 575,588,526, forward strand.
TACCCCCTGTTTTTATTTTAGTTATTATTGGCATACAATCTGAAATAGCTATAGTGAATATATCAAGACCTTCAATTAAATGCACACGTTCCTGTGAAATGTAAATTCTGTTTAGCCTAGCCCAGTTTATCTATCTTGGGGAATAATATGTAAATTCACTCTGAACTCCTAGTACTGAATTCATATCTTCCATATCAAATATTTTCATAAATGTCTAAAAAAGTCTACCATCCTTTGTTATACTTTCCCTTCTGGGCCCCCAAACACATCTTCACTGCTGCATATCAAATTCTGCTCCCACTTATAAGTAATATTCCCTACTGAAAGCTGATTATTTCTCCCAGAATGTTCTTAAGCTTCATTATAGCAGTTTTATGTGGAATATAAATACATGACAGTGTAATCCTCCTCCTTTGCCAGTAGTCCCTTAGTACTACAAATATGCCATTACTATCTTTTTATCCTCTTCTATCACTATAGGGGCTCCTCCTGCAATTAATTTAAGCAATCCTGTTTTTCTTTGCCCCAGGTATTATGCTGAATATCCATAATGAAAACCTTTATTTATCAACTTCACATGTTCAGTTCTTTCCAAGTGTGTCTCCTGTAGCGTAGCAATATATTTCACTACTCTTTTTGTTTTTGTATTTATCTGTGACACCATTGACATTTAAAGAAATTACACAAAGCATTGTATTAAAAAGTTATTATTCCCACCGTTTATATATGACAGCCTTTTTGTTAAATGCCTAGTTCCAGCTTTTGTTACATGTATACACTATTTGGCAGGTTGAACTTTTATACAGTTGTTTCTTGCCATATCCATTTGAGCCTATGCCACATCTTACAAAAATTTTTGTTTTATTGAAAGCCCTCAAACTAAAAAACAAACACACCCCCAATACCCCCCTATAACCTATTAACTTAATACCAATACCCCCCTAAAACCTATTAACTTAATACCAACACATAAAACTATGCATCTTCAAATATTGAAGTGTTGCCCTCCTAATAGGAACAAATGTCCCAAACTGACTGCCAAAGTCATAGACTTGAGTTAACCTAAAAGAAAGGTTATTCATGCTAAGACGCATAGTGCAGCCTGTGCTTCTACTAAGTGCTGTCTGGATTTGTTTTATCTTTATATCTCTCTCAGCTGGGTAAACAATTGAATGTTTTCAGAAAACATTATCTCCTAGCCAATTTATCTTTTTTTCTAGCTGATTTCTCTTTATCAGATTGTAGCCATGTTTTTCTCAGATTGTAGCCAATTTCCTTTTATCAGATTGTCTCCATGGACACATGAGGACCAGATACAGAATTGCTACTAAACATACATTTATTTGCTAGAAAAAAAGCCTTATAATATTCAGTATTCTTTTTCATTTACCTGCTTTCTCTTAAAACTTGCTACTAGATCAAGCTAATTGCCTTAATCCAGTCATTCCCAATGCAAGAATGAGAAAAAGCACATTAGTTTTTTTTATGCTTTTTTAACCAGACTTTTTTAAACTGCAGTGCCTACATAAAACTGAACAAGGAGAAACAGAAGAAAGAGGAAAGAAATAAAACAGGATCACCTGTTTACACTAGTATCCCCATTTCACTTAAAACAACTGAGAAAATGTTACTTTATAGCATGTAAAGAAAATCATACCCTATAAAAGTAATGCTATTAAGAAAATGTTGTTTTACTTACAGTTAACTTCCCCCTCCACTTCCCCTACCCTAAGTATTTTTCTGAACATTAATGACATGAAGTAGAGCATATACTTTAGAGTCCCCACAAGTCCAACAAAGTCCAAAAAAGTCCAATATTTCCAGATTTCCTTTTTCTGTAATATTTTACAAATATAATTATTAATTTGTAATCCCACATTTATCAATTTTCAAGTTACTGGTTTTATTCCTGTTCATCTCGATCTCCCAAATCCTGACTCTGCTTCATTTCCGAAGTACTCTCAATTCTTCTGCTCAACTCTCATGCTCCCTTCTCTCCAGCATTTTCCGTTGAAACATTGAAAAAAGTTTTACTGGCACAGTTTGTCTGTGGTCTTTATTACCAGAAGGACAAGAAGTAGAATCTCATTCTGTTTCATAGCTCACTTTTTGTTGGATAAACTTTTGTATTTCCTCCTCAACATGTACTTCATCAAAAAATGATGTTGTCCCTCCACAGAAGAAAGTTTTGAAGATAGCTGTGTACAGCAGTTTGAATCTCATACCTGTTTCTCAACATTCCCTGAACAGTGGAATATATTCACTCCTCTTCTGCATGGTGTAAAATGAGTAATCGTTCTCCACAAACATTCTGCTGTCTCTTAATTTTAGTACTTTGTCCTTCTGCTACAGTTTTGTCAGAATCACCTCCTTCTGCTGGTAGGATTACATCTTTACTATTAAAACTCTAGGTTGCTTTCTCATAACCAGGTTTGGAGCATACACATGATGTGCCCTTTTCAATTAACATCTCTTGCTGTGGAATAGCAGCCCAGTTGCTTATTTGTGCTTTCATAAAATTAATACAGTCTGTTCCTTCCAGCTTCTCTGGTACAGCTGAAAATCTCAGGTTTTCCCTATGTGTTCTGTCCTCTAATTCTATTATTTTTGAAACATCTCTTCTTTGGGCAGTCTCATATTTGGGTCTATATCACCAAAACTGAAACATGCCATACTCGAACACCTAATTATCGACACATTAATATCAAACTATGAAAACTATGAATGGCCATGTCAGGAAATTTTTTTCCAGGGGAAAAAAAAATCGCTTGGCTGACCAAAACCCAAACACACTGTCAAACCCTATGAAAGTGAGGGACTTGGGCCCCATGCCCCCCTGATGTGGGGGACTGTGCCCTTCATACACCCCCTAACTAAATATACCAACTCTGAGATCACTCTACAGTGGCAAAAAGGGCAAGTTCCCAACTATGGACAAGAGATTTTTCCCGTGGAAAAAATTCACTGACGTGGCCATTCCTAGTTTTCGTAGTTCGATGTTAATGTGTCGACTAGTAGGTGTTCAGGTATGTCACTTTTCAATTCGCTGATATATTCAGCCAGCCTTTTCTTCATTTTAGCCTCTGATTTTTGCAGTTTTATCACCTCATCTGAATATCTGTTTAAAACTTCTTCCATTTTTTTCCAGCCTTTTGTTGTATCAGTTGATATACTCTATCAGTATTTCATTTATTTTAGCCAGGTCTATGTGCAGTTGTCTTATACTTTCCTCTAGGTTACTGGAAGTCATGTCTGGAGCTTGCACTGATTTTTGGTGAATAGCTGTAGTACTTTTCCCAGTCAGTGTTTTTCCTCACCTTTTGTAGCTGATTTTCCTTCAGGTCCTCTGTATTTTTTTTCCTGGCATCCAGGCAGTGCACTTACTAGCAAGTTACTGAAATTTATCAAAAAACTCACAAGTCCACTGGCCTTCTCTGCTGAGTTTCTGTTTTCACCCTGCGACAGCTAGAATTAAGCTGTTACTCAAACTACAGCCGTCTTGGAAGTCCTTGGCTTACAAAATATTGATCTTTATTCAGCTTTTTTTTTTTTGTTTTACTATTTGTAGACAGAACATCTGCTTTACATTGCAGCCTGCACATATGTATTTCCATGAAAAACACAAGCACCTTAAGAAACAGGATAGAGCATAAGGGAACCCCCTCAGATTGATGTAGGACAGCATACAAACACACACACCCAGTATTCCCTTAAAATCATTGCCTGCCCTGGTAAAAATTGTGGACATTAAACTTGGGTTGATTGTAGATCTGGTAGATCCAGAAAATAATGTGGGGCAATAGGACAGCTGTCAAGTATGACAGAAAAATACATATAAGAAAAAAATAGCACAAGCAAGTACAATTGTGTAGGCTACTCTGTTTCAAAGACTTTCAAGCCAAGTGTATGATTTCTATAACATCTCAAGGGGGACTATGAGCTGTGTAAGGGTTTTAATCCAGCACACTGTTTTAGAGGATTAAAGTACTATAAAAGTTATTTTAGAAAAGCCTGAAAGTATGGTTATCCATAACTCATTACATCTGAGTGACGCCTATAGGTGCATTAGCATTTAACTCCTACTGACACCTCTAGGCATCAAATATTGCTTGTGCATATTTGCATCAATACTACCAAAACCATGCTATGTATGAGGTTTTAAAAAAAATCATCTTAAAGCTTACACAATGGTAAACTCAACTGCATTAATATTTGACCTCTGTGTAGTGCAGGTAAAGAGATATTAACTGTTGTTTTTGTTGTATTAATTTATATATATATATATATATATATATATATATATATATATATATATATATATAATTTTCACATTTTTCTAAATATCTCCACAACTAAGTAACACAGACATCTAGCCTCATATGAAAGCTCTCAGCTAGATGAATAAAATTCTGTTACCAGTATGCGTGTAACTTGAGTGAGTGCTGAGATATTGTAAGTTGTTTACAATATATTACAAATGTAATAGTTCTGTGTTTACTTTGACTTATACAATTCAGTTTAAGACCTAGAACCTAAAAATACTACCACAGTAAAAATGGTTTTTGCTGAAGGGTTTGCCATTTATACTTATTTCATAACCCCTATGGTTCCAGAGATATGAACATTTGTTTGAAATGTGAAGAAATAATTTGATTCTGTCAAAAGACTTAGGTTCCACCCACTGGAAGTTATAGTGCAAATTTCCTGCGCTCCCTTGGAGTGAATCAGATAAGCAGAGGTGAAAGTTTTTGTTACTGGAAAAGAGGAGATGGACATTACAGAAAAGAAGTCTCCATCCAAATCAGACAGTAGCTTTGAGGCAGTTGCTAATAAGATCCATAATTAGCAAAAAGTAAAAAAAGCAGGGATGCTGGCATTATGGTTATGGTATTTACCTTAAAGACACAAAGTACAGGGTATGATTCTCACAAGGAATAATTGGATAGGCTTAAAACATGCCAAAAGGGCAGCAAGACTAGTACTAATCGATGAATCTATAAAAAAAAAGAGAAAAAAAAAATGTTTTTCATACATCTTCTAAGTTCACAACAGAAATGATCTTCCTGAAAGTTCATTTCACACTGTTGTCAGTAGTGAACTTTCGTTAGCCTGATGGCCAAGGAAATTCAGAAAAGATTATGGGTACTAGAGTGCACTGCAAGTGTATTTGCACTATTAGCTTGTGAGACACTTTGGAAAGGGGACCTAAGGATAGAGATGACCTGGTTTGGAGACTTTCTACTGTATCTTATGAAAAGGAGGAATGGTTTGGAAAAGTTTTCTGTTTCAATAAAGAAATATTTTATGTTCTGTTATATCCATAAACATTACCTACCGCTCCTGTACTCTCACATGTGAAGGACATCTAACAAGACACTACTCAGGGACATGATGAAAAGCCTCCAGGTCTCAGAAAGCAGGGAATGCTACATGGCACACCTGAGTACAGGTGAGATTTATACAGTTGTCATAGTGTCAATGCTGGGATGATAGCATGATGGCAGGTTTCACCAAGATGCAATGTTTGGTGCTTAAAGCATTCAGACAGGTATGGCAAGAGAGCTTTATACCTCCAGTAGTTTGGCTGCATTAATAAATTTAAAGAGTCAGTTCTGTACCTAATAGGTTCATAGGTTGGTACTAGGCTATTGGCCCTAGGGCCTATACAAACCTAGCCATAATAATTCACTGGCTATTTCTTCCCACACTATTTACTTCCCTGGACCCTTGTCTAGCAGGGCAAGTGATGTGATCCCCAGGGTGAATTTCCTTTCTCCCATCCAGTCATCAGGCTTCCTTTTGAAGAGGGCCAAAGAGGTGCTCTGCTTGACATGTATGGTCAATCTATTCCAGAGTCTGGGGAGTCTCTGGGTCAGGAACCTATCCGTCCAGCATGTTTTGTTTATTGTGATGACAAGGTTTAGATCCCTGGAGCATGTGGCTCTGAGGGATTGGGATTTCTTTAAGTGTAGCATGTCCAACAGTTCTGGGTTTGACATGGCCTTTTATGTTAAGCAGAGATCACCTCGAAGAAGATGATATGCAACAGAGTATACCTGGAGTTTTTTAAGGCGGTCAGCATAGGGCATCTGCTTTAGGCCTGTGATTCTTTTAGTGAGGTATTTCTGCGGCCTTTCCAGTTGTTGCAGATGTCTTGAGAGGTACATACCAAATGGGGCATTGTATTCTATAATGGGTCTAATGAGGGAAGAGTACAGTGGGACAATAACCTCCTTTTTTCTGGATGAAAAGCCCTTAGTGATGAGGTGTCCCACATAGAAGGATTTCCTGACTGTTGTGGTGATGTGGTTATTGATGGTGAGACCACTGTCCACCTGTGTCCCTAAGTCCCTTATCACACTTTCGGTGTTTAGTGTACTCCCACCTATGTGGTAATTCACAGGTACATGTTTTTTCCTAAAGCGGATAACTATACATTTCTTGGCATTGAGCTTAAGCCCATGGCTCTGGTACCATGCATCTGTTTCTGTAAGGCCCTTTTGTAGAGTAGCCACATCATTTGCTGATTCAATAATGGCTCCCAGTTTGCAGTCATCTGCGAACTGTGTTAGCCAGAGTCCCTTAGTGTTGGCCTGTACTTCAGAGAAGTAGATGCCAAATAAGAGAAGTACCATGACTGAACCCTGAGGCACTCCACTTGTCACTTATCTGGAGCTGGATTTGGAGTCAGCTACTTTTACAGTGTGGTTCTGTCAGTAAGCCAATTGGCAACCCTTCGAGTGACATAGGGATTAATGCCCAGCTTAGTAAGTTTATCTATGATTACAGAGTGGGAAATAGTGTCAAAGGCCTTGGCAAGGTCCAGATAGGCTGTGTGGATGGCCTTACCCTTGTCCACGGCTCTGAAGACTAATTTAAAGAAGCCAATCAGGTTCAGGAGACAAGATCAGCCCTTCACGAACCCACACTGGGTGGGGTTCAGTGTTTGAAGGTTGCCAATGTCTTTGTTTATAAGTTCCATGATAACACGTTCCATGGCCTTGCAGATCAGGCTTGCCAGACTGATGGGGCGGTAGTTCCCAGGATCCAAGGTGGATCCCCCCTTGTGGAGTGGGATAACTGTAGCTGTGCGCCACTTAGTGGGCACGAAGCCTGAGGTGAGGGTATGATTAAACATGACACTTAGGTGAGGTGCCAGTTCATTTTGTAGTTCATGTAGTACACAGCCTGGGATGTCATCTGGTCCCATGGATGCTGTATTCTTAGCTTTGGAGAGTGTGTTTTTTACCTTTGTGGCTGTTATTACTGGACTTTGGCAATCTTCTGGTATTGAGATGGGCCATTTAGGAGGTGAGAGGGGGGTGAAGTTGGCAATGAATCAATCTGCCAGGATATTGGCAATATCCTTGGGATCAGTATATTTAATGCCATTCTGTTGTAGCTCAGAGCAGATTTGAGCATTGCCATTTAGATTCTTGACATAGTTATAGAATACCTTGTGGTTGTCTTTGGAATCTTTGGCAATTTTATTTTCGTAACTAGCTTTGGAGGATTTTATGAGGGATCTCAGCTTCTTACTGAGGCTGGTAAAGGAGGTTTTTGCATCCTGGGATTTTCCTCTTTTCTGCAACAGTTTCTTCCTTTTGTTGTAAAGTTTGTTTATAGCAGGGGACCACCAGATTGGTTTCCTTTTTTTGGAGGAGAGCATCTTGGTTCTATTTGGGATGGCACGATTCATGCATGAGTGGATGTGCTCGTACAGTGCCTTAGTGTAGGACTCAGCAGTCAAACTTTCAGTTCCCATCTGCATGGGTGTCATGAAGTTTGTAACTTTTGACTTGAATAGCATGAAGTTGGCTTTGGAGAAGTTTTTTATGGAGGTTTCCTTACTGGGGGTTGGGGGTAGGATGTGGATGTTAAGGGTGATTAGCTTATGGTCTGATCTGACCAATGAGGGGGTGACCATTGGTGTGGAGCATCGATTTCCCATGTTGGTAATGACCAGGTCTAGGATATTGGAGCCCCTGGTGGGAGCATAAATTACTGACACCTTACCATGCTGTGAAATGAAACAAAAGGAAAGAAAACTAAATAAAACTGAAGATGAACTAGGCATGTATATGACTAAATGTGCCTCTGATATCACAAACACAGTTGTGAAAGGAGCTACATCAGATGTCCTTCAATACTGTGAGTGGCTGTTCAGAGCTATCCTGAAGATATTAAGGAAGTTGTATCAGATGATCTTCTAAACGTAGACATGCTTTATAGGGAGGACGGTTGGGTGATGCCACTAAAAAGTCCTAAATTAAGGATAAATGAAATATTACAGACATTAGCTAGATGATTTAACAAAAATATCCTGCTGCACCCTAACTCTGTGGTATAGTGGGATAAAGCCCTAATTTGACCTAGATGATCCCCAGTTTGATTAGTGACTTGGACGCTGGAAGAGTTGGGCAAGAAGAATGGCAGTGGAAGCCTCTGCTGGGTCACCAGTTGTCGCAGGAGGTGGCTCAGGTTAGCCACTTGAATGACACCTAGAGGGAGTATTGAGTTGCACCTGTGGAGCAGGAACCTGGTAATCATATACTGACTCTGTACAAGCGCACCAGCAAGGGAAATTCAGCATGTGGAGGCACACCTCCAGCAATGAGCAACAATGCAGTGGAGCTTGAAAGAGCCAGTAAAGGAAAGAGTGAGTCCCAAGAGGGACTGAAGGCCACTTCACTGGACCTGGTAGTAGGCCTGCTCCATACCTTTTGACTCTTACAATGGGAGGGATGAATGGACTGATAAGGTATCACAGGCAGGAGTGACTGGGTCACTCTTCTATCCTGGCCCGCAATCAGGATGCAACAAATAGTTCATTGGGTAATGTAAATTGAGCTATCTGGTAGGTCCAGTGTCAGGTGAAGGAGAAAACAGACTACCCTGTTGTAAAAGGATTTTTTCTAGAAAGCAACAAAAGTATACTGAGAAAAATAAAGTAGGCACACCCAAACAAAAACACATTTTACTAAAAAAAATAGAATTGGGGTGTTGTTTACCTCTTTTTCTGCCATTATCCCTGAAACTACAAAATATTCCCATAACAATGTATGCCATTTTCCATGAAACTACAAAATATTCCCATAACAATGTATGCCATTTTCCATGAAACTACAAAATATTCCCATAACAATGTATGCCATTTTCCATGAAACTACAAAATATTCCCATAACAATGTATGCCATTTTCCATGAAACTACAAAATATTCCCATAACAATGTATGCCATTTTCCATGAAACTACAAAGTATTCCCATAACAATGTAAAGTCTTCATTTTTTAGCCATTTATTGCATTCTACACACAGCTGATAAATAGGTAGAAGAAAAAATGTCTCAGGAACATGTGGTAGATTTTTACATAACCTTGTGTTCTCAAAATATTCCAGAAATACCCACTTGTTACTTTCTTGAAGTACTTGTATGTGCACAGAACATAAAAGGCTATAGATCTAGCCATAGGGATCCAACTGGGATTGATTTTTTTTCTTCAATGCTCTTTATAATTTTAAAGAAACAGCTCTGGCTTATCCAGTCTTAACCTAAACAACCCTTAATATCAAATTCAAATATATTTGTTTCACTAAAAGAATTCAGCATATGGAGAAAAACTTGCTGGATGGCTTTAATTCTGTCACCCACCTCCACTCAGATGTTATCAGCACAGATCAGAAATGACTATTTGCATATCCAAATCAGCCTGCTCATAGAAAATGTCTTGAATTTCAGGTGGAACCCTTCACTGCCCATTCAGTGTCTTACTTTTGAACAGCCTGTAGCACATGAGCATTTACAGAGTGAGTGGCCTGGCCTGAGTCTTTGCACTATTAAAAGCATGGAAATACACAGTTTTCTTGTATGGACGATTGACCCTTGATGGCAGATTATCAGCAGACTCCAATATAAAACTGTATACAGTATCTGCATTTGTTCACAAGTAAAGGATTTATTGTAAATTCTTACTTGGTGACTGTTATGTATTTGCAGAACATAACAAAACAGAACACATCACTAATTTATCAGAAATACTTGAAGATTACCAGGATACATAAAATATTTACTTCACTGCTTCAGATATGTGCATGTACCTACACATGTGATGTTACAGCGTTATACCATCAGGGATGTGAAAGTGTGTGCATATGTAATATATGGTTTTAGAGGGGTGTGTCCTCATGGATATATGTGTGTGTGTGTGTGTGTGTGTGTGTGTGTGTGTGTGTGTGTGTGTGTGTGTGTGTGCGTGTGTGCGTGCATTTGCACATATGGTATTAATGTGGAGTGGCCTCAGAAATGTGTGTGTGACTATATGCACACCTAATGTTACAGCAGCATACCCTCAGAGATATGTGTGTTTGTGTTTGTGTGTGTGCACATGTGTGTGCATGTACTTGCATGCATACAAGCATGTATGACGCTACTGTGGCATGCCCTCAGGGATGCAAAAGTGTGTGCGTGTCTGTGTCTGTGTGTGTATACATGCATATACATACACAAACACATATGTTGTTACAATAGTGTGCCCTCATGAATGTGTATATACATATATACACATGCGGTTTTACAGTGGTGTGCCCTCATGGATATGTGTGTGTGTGTGTGTGTGTGTGTGTGTGTGTGTGTGTGTGTGTGTGTGTGTGTGTGTTTGTGTGTCTGTATACATACATAAATAAATCTATATATTTATGTGGTGTTACACTGGAATAAATTTGAGGATGTGTGTGTTACATGTGGTCTTACAGTGATGTGCTTTCTGGGATGTGTGTGTGTGCTTATATGTATATTTTGTATTACAGCGGTGTGCCTCATGGATGTGTGTTTATATGTGTGTGCATACACCTACACTCATATTTTCATGGTTTAATTTCTCCTAGTCTTTTGGGGTTCTAATACCATGGCAGGAATGGACTTCATTCCTAAGTCAGGGTATGATTAGAGTTCTTGAAATTAGTATTGTCTCAGTCTTTGATGTTAACCAAGAGTGCTTTTCTTAGCACCTGCAGAGAATTGTCTCTTTTGTAATTTATAATAGTTACAGATGTTGGTAGCATATCTAAGTATATGACTGTAAATTATTTTTTATTAGACCCATCGCTCCTACTACTACTGGAACTGTCTGAATATCTGTCTCCAGCATTGCTTTCATTTCTGCCTGCAAATCTTGATATTTTTATGACTTTCTCTCTATACATAATAATCAATGATCAATGTTACAATTTTCTTTTTATCATGGACTACAGTGTCTGTTTTTCTTGCACCTATTTTTTGAACTCTTGGTAATGGATGATCCCATGTGATATACACCTCATCATTCTCTATAATGCTTCGTGGCTGATGTTTCCAGTGCTTTTCAACTATTGCTATATTGTAGTGTTTGTACAATCCCCAGTGCAACAGTCTTGCCACTTTATTGTGCCTTTCATTATGTAGGCCCTCTGCCATGACTGTATCACACCAATCAGCAAATAGTGTGACTGCTTCCAATTCTTTTTTCCAGAACCTGCATTTGTCTGTTTCTCCCATCTTTTCAATGGACGTTGTAAACCACAGTGTATGAAGTCCACTATCCTGGGCTACAGTTATTAGTATTTCATCTGTTGGCTTCAGTTCACCTCTCCTTGACTATTACTGCATCAAATATTTGGTCAATATGAGGTTGTTCCAGGAGATCTCTGTGCCTGCTACTATATTTATGGATTTTCCACATTTTTCCTTCACATCTGATTCTTCTTACATTCTTTCGTTTTATCACACATTCAGTTGCGGTCATATGTTTTTTGTACTAATGGTTCGATTTCCATTCCCATTTGTTACCAAAATTCTTCTAATAAACTAAGCAAAGATGTCATCTTAGACTACTTCTCCTCATGTTTTAAATGTTTGGATCTGAAGAGGTCAATAGATTTGTATGCAGTCCCACAATTGCAGATCTGTACATGTAATCAGTTTCATGGAGGCCCATACCTCCTTCAGAGCAAGGAATATATAATCTTCGTATACACAATATATAATCTTCATATACACAATGTTTTTTATAGATCATTTGATAAGCTTGAAGCATTTTTCTTGGTTTCATGTCCAGTCGATCCAGTAATATTTGAGTCCAGTTGATCACCCCAAAACTTTAACTTAAAACAGGAAGAGCAAATTGATTTATAGTGTTGACTTTATTCCTGGATTTTAAGGCAGTTTTCAAAATCAGTCTTAGTCATATTGAGCTTTATTTGTGTTTGTTCATGTTTTATTGTTGATCCTTCATCTTTTTCCCAAATATTTATATCCTCCCTCCTGCACAAGTTCCTTTATATCACATTCCTGTCCCAGGTTGATATTTTCTTGCTGTTTCAGCTTTCTTGTTGTAATGCTGCTTTTGCACATTTATGAAGACCAAATGTCATTCTTATACCATCTGAGAAAAGTTTTAACCATTTCTAGCTGTGCGTTCAACTCCGCAACTGATGAGCTATACAGTTTTAAGTCATCCACAAAAAGTGGATGAGAAATCTTTACACAAGTCTGTTTCTGGGAGCCAAATACTAACTACAGCCTTATCTGTTAACTAAACAACTTTATGGTTTAAGGGCAAATCAAAACAGTAGTGAAGTGGTGACAAAGAATCACCTAGAATATTCCCCTTTTGAATTTTATCCCTGGTATAGTAATTTGCCCTTTGTCATGGCTCAACTGCAAAGTGGTTTGTTAGTGTTTCATGGTCACTGTAATGTAACTATCATTGTTGGGTGCAACTTACACATCTGTAAGCACTCCTTTCTCCATGACTGTGGGATGCTGTCAAATGATTTTTTGTAATCTGTCCATACCATGCATAAAGTCTTCCTCTGTTTACAATTCTTTATTGTGGCTTTATTCAGCAACAAATTATGTTTTGTTCCATATGATATTTTTTGTTACCCTTTTGTTCTATTGCCATAAATGAGTTTTGTTTTCTGACTATAAACTCCGTCTCCATCAGTTCCAGTATATAATTTGTATATTCTCTGATGGCAAGTTATTGGTCTAAAGTTCATAGGATAACTTGCTGGTTTACTCTTAAGGGGGGCTATTGCTTTTTTCTGTTGTTATTCAGGATTTTCGGGGCTGCAAATATAAGTAATTCTTACTCAGGGCTAAATGTTTGTGTAAAGATGCTAAGGCTTTTAGCCAGAATTTAGGTACTGCATCTGGGCTTGGGTGTTTTCCATTTAGGAGGTTTTCTTAATTTTTGTCCTCAATGTCTCTCACTGTTACTTCATTCTATTTCATATCCGCTACATTAGACTCCTTACTGTTTCTTTTAATTCTTCTCTCCACTCAGCATCTTAGTTATGTTCAACATGGTCTTATAAATACTTCAGAAAAATGTGCCTATCTATCTTTCCATCTATCTGTCTATCTAAATACCTGTCTATCTATCTATCTGTTTGCTTGCTTGTTTCTGGTGTTTCTGTTCATTCTTTGTTTCCTAATTCTCTATAGAATTATTCTGGGGCATCAATGAATTTCTTATTTGTGCTTTTCTTTTATGTTTATCTACATACCTTCTAGTTTATTTATTTATTTATTGACCTTTGACTTTTGTTTACTGGGAAAGTTCCAACTGGGTGACAAGACCCTATTTCAGGAGAGGTCCAGGGAGAAAAGCTTTATTTTACAGAGAAAAAAAAAAATTCAGAACACATTACATAAGAAACAGTTGACAATTGGGCATTTCAAAAATAAACAATATTGTAAGGCATAGAGATACACTAAACTATGTTACAAAGAAAATAATAACAAAAAACAAAGTAAACACTATATACATTTCTGGAAATTCACAGTATATTTACAATTGAAATAAACACATGACTTTTGCTTATTACTAAAGAGGGAGAGAGATTAGGACAGATTAGTATAAATGAGGAGGAAGTGATAGGAAAAGGTTATGTAAAGTCGTAGAGAGTGTAGGACAGCCAGGTGAAGATGACGAAATGGAGATGGGTAGAGAATCTGTACAGACAGGGGTGGAGAAAAGTAGACAAGATTTATGTTCAACCAGGGGTATATGTACAACCAGTTGTTCTGTCTGTGCTGATATTTTTATTTTAATATTGGCAATAGTATTTGATAAATCTTTGTTTTTGATATTGTCTGTTGCTTTAACCATGTCTATCTTTCCAAGTATTTTTGATGATCTGTTTCCTTTCCTGTATTCTTCTAACAGGGATACGTTTTGTCTTAATTGCTTTAGTTTTCCTCATTTGATGCTTCCATGAAGGCATTTTACTTGTTTCCTTCCTTTCCTTTCCTTTGTTATTCTACATTTTTGTAGTAGCACTATATCCATTATTAGTTTAGCTGCACAGTAATATATTTTATTTATTTCTGTTATATCACGTGAATTTCTCTTGATGGTCCTTATTACTATGTTCATCTGTTTTACCAATCCTCTCACATTTTGGCTCTTATTTACTTTCTGTTGTCTATTTCTTTCACCTGTCTTAATATGTCTAGTCATCTCTATTAAATCAAGCAGGTCTTCCCTTAAATAATTTTATTCTGGTTTAAGCGCATCTTCTTTGCTCTTTGTTTCCTGTGAGTAATGAACAGAAAGCTCCAAAAACCTTCATATGACATACCCTCTTCAGATGCATCCTGCTTCAACTGCTGCTCCTTTATATAGGAACCCCTTGGCCGATCACTACACCCCATTGCCTATGTCAGAGTTGTTCCTGTTTCCTGCTACTTCCCTTGCTGTGCAACTTTGACTTTCACAGCAGTTTCCTGCAGAAGGCTCCAGGGCATTGTCATGTTGCATATCTTCTTCAGATGCCTCCTGCTCCACTTTCTGCTCCTTAATCTGGGGCCCCATAATTCCATCATGCTGCGACTTTGCCTGTGTTAGATTCCCCACAATAAATCCTTCACTTCATAGATAATCCATAACTTCAGTTTCTGTTTAACTTCTACCTTACTAATCCTATTTTCTATAGCCATTTTTGTTTTCTTATTTTTTTGTATTGTGAAATGTTCCATATATGGGTGATTTTGCCTGTATTTCCCTTCAAATATCTTTGGAGATATTTTTTTTTGTACTGATTAGTTTGTATCTTCACTTTGCATAAATATTGCACCATACCAAATCTCTTTTTCTTTCTCATGTCCGTGTTTCTTTTTTATACCTTTCAAAAATGTCTGAGTTTGTTCTTTATATTTTAGCACTTCCTCTGTCACTTCTTTTTCCAGGTGGCTCAAAGTTTTTTTTTTATTCATAAATTCGTACATTCATAGACTGTTAGGCTTCTATGTTTTTCATAAATTTGTTGTATTAATGAATACATATTTTTATTTGGGGCATTTGACAGTTTTTCTTGTGCAAGTATTTTTCGTTTCTCTAATTTCTCATTTGATTTTTCTTGTATCTGGAAATTCTGGGCTTCTTGCAAAATAGTAACACTAGAAAATTTCTTCCTCAACTTCAATAGTCATTTTTATAGATCTTTTTCACTCTATCAGTTCTTGTGTTTTTTGTGGTCTACTCCCTTCTTCCACAACAGGTGAGCCATTTTCCTCCTGAGCCTGGCCTAACCCTGTTGTAGGAATATTTCCATATCCTGTGAATTCTACACTGTAATTTTTCCAGTCTTAGCACCAGAGTGTACACTAGGACTGGGCACTTTTTCCTCCAGGGACCTGTGCACTCAGCTGTCTTTTTAAATGTTTTAACCTACTATTCTCCATGACATATGCTATGCAAAATACAATCTATATATCAGTGTCATCTTGTTGGGATTTTTGTGAAAACATGGCCCACAACATGAAGGTACACACCAAGACTTGAAGATGAATTCAGTTCCAGCAATACCACCCTCTTTTTCTTATCAATTTCATTTCTCCATTCAGACCCCATATTTTCTCATGGGGTTACTTTGGTGTGCTTTCAGGTTTATCAGTTTGCATATACATTCATGTGATGTTACAGTGTGGTGTGTCCTAAGAGATAAGTGTGTGTGCATTTACACATCTGTGGTGTTACAGTGGTGTGCCCTTAGGGATGTGTGCATGTATATACACATTTGATGTTACAGTAATGTGAACTTAGTGAAATGCAAGTGCATACATATGCCTATGATGTCAGAAAGGTGAAGCCTCAGAACCGGGGTGTGTGTCTATGTATATGTGTTTGCAAACATACAAACTTCACAAAACATGCACCGCATTTTATGCACTTTTACTTTTTATCCTAGGAGACAGAAAATAGAAGTAGCAGTAGGTCTTGCTTCAACCTGAGTATTTTTATTGAATTTTCATTACATGTTTCTCAAATGCATATGCTATGTATCTGGGATGGATCCCTATCAGATGATCAAAGTTTCAAAACTTTGAAATTCATAATGTCGGGACCATATGATTGAAGTTTTGAAATTTGAACGTTTTGAATGGAGATTGTGGTACAGTACAGATTGCAAAATTTACCCTTTTCCTCACTGTAGTGCAATCTCAGAGGTGTTATATTTAATTTGCAGGAGGTGTGGGGCAATGCAACCCCCACCGGTGCTTGCCCCCCCTGCAAAAACATAAAAAAAGAAACATTTTGTTTTTATTTTTTTAATATTTGAATTTCCGAATATTTAATCATATGGTCCCGACTATATGATTTTCAAATTTTCCTAACTTCAGTCGTCTGATAGGGATCCATCTGGGGCTGCTACTATTGTCTCTGAACCACTGAATCTCTGCAATATTAATGCTGGAGAACTTAATATGAGTTTCTTTTCCTGAATGACAGTCTACAGCATAAATGTGCTGTTTAGTACTTATTATATGCTGTTGTTTTTTTAATCCTACTAACACGTAGTAATTTCTTTAATTATCCACAAAATTTACCCCAGTTTTAAATGCTGCCTGTCACTGGATCTCCTCTGGCACTGGGATAGCATCTGTGTAATCCCACTGAACTTGAAACAGTGACATGGTTAGACCCTGCTATTAACATCAGCATCCTGGTCACTTGGTAACATAGAATAAATCATGACTTCTGTGCCTGTCTATTCAAATCTATGGTCTGACATCCTTCTCGGAGGAATGAAACAGCTCATATCTTGATGAAATAATCAAAATAACCAAAATAAATCTACTACTTAACTTGGATCATGAGGGCTTTTGCTTTTCTGTAAATCGACTATTTAACTCAGATTTTGTGGGCTTTTGCTTTTCTGTAAATCCACTACTTGACTCAGATCTTGTGGGTTTTTGCTTTTCTGTTTTATTTTATTTAGTTATTATTCAACATTCTAATGTAAAGCACGACTGTGTCAAAATAATAAACCGTAACATTATTTTAGAAATCAACTCACTTTTCATATAAAAAGTTTTATTAAAGCTTTTCAAAACATACTATGAAACAAATGTAATCATTCATAATAAGCAGCAACTAAACAACAATTTACAAGTGTCTATGTAAGTTATACAACTTGTACTCATTTCCCATTAAAAAGAAGTAAAATTTAGTAAATAAACATATACTGCTATAAATAAGTTGAAATCAGTTCTTTTCTAATAAAACATTTAACTTTAACAAACTATGCCTCTTGCTTCCAGCATTAAACAATACTATGCCTCGGTACAGCTGATATCATATTAGACCAGATGTTTCACTTCCTTTGCATACTATGCCCAGAAACATAATGTAATATTGGTCTCTATCTATGTACATAGAACTGTATAAGGATATATTGTCTCTCTACGTATTGTTCAATCTTTTGTTGCTTGTTGAGTTGCTTAAAACCCATCATGTATTATCTATTCTTATTAACCCATTAGTTAGCCATTAACTGTAGCTCCTGTCCAAACTTTGTCTAAGATAGTTTTGTTAATGTCTTTGTCCAATGTATAGTACTATTAAATTGTATTACTGTATGTTCAATGCGGAACTTTTCTCCCCGGGCCTCTGCTGAAAAAGGACATGTGTCCAGTTAGACTTTCCCGGTAAACAAATGTAAAATAAAATAAAATAAATAAATAATTATTATAATAAGAAATAATTTTATCTGTTCTCATTTTAATAGAGACTAATTCATTTTGACATACAACATTAGCAACATTTACAAATTCATTAAATGAAGGAGTAATATCTTTTTTCCAATTCATTGTAATGATAATCTATGAACCTATGAACAATTCTGATGTATTTCAGTGTTGAGCATATATAGAGACATGCTCTACCTTGACAGATAATTGCAAGAAATTTGTAAATATAAAAATGGGTGATTTAAGCCCCCCATAATGGAAGAGAAAAACATGACAAGCTATTAAAGGACAAATGGGAAAAAAATGCTATTTTCAAGCAGTTTAATACACCATCAGCTAAGTGGGGCTACAATGTTGCATATAAAAAGTGAAACAAGCATTTAAAAAGGTGTAGGAATGTATCAGTTATGTGTACCTGGTAAACACAAGAAGATATTTTCTTATGTGAACAAAATAAATGGAAAGAACACTAGAATGTTCCATTACAACACACAGATAGTTACAAGAGCCTGTGTGGGAAGTTTGCCTTGCTTGTAATGCTGTATAATAAGCAGGAATTTAGAGAGTTATTGAATATTGGAATTTTACACAACAAATATAAGTCCAGAAGCACAGACTTTACACATTCATTGGAAAACTGTTTTACCTCAGCTCGACTACAATTTAACCCAATCCGTGATGAGGTACTGAAGTAAGCCACACCTAGACATTAGTGAAAGTAGTTCAATAAATGTGTTAAAAAATCTCTAGATACTTGGGTATTTCTAGTGGGAGAGATTCCCATAGTTTGTGGCCAAGTACAGAGAATGTATGGTCAGATGTATGCAGTTTTGATTGTGAGATTTGCAGAACAGGACCTGAGATGAAGATTTCTAAGGTTGTATGTTGGGGGTCTGGCTATTTAGTTTGAAAGTTAGAAGAGAAGGGAATGCTCATGAAGAAGTTTGGACAACTGACAGCCAAAGAGCATGTCAGTCCTTTGCCTATATGGAAGCCATTTGGATTTTCAAGAGTTACCAAGTGGTGTTCATATCTTGGAGTCTGTGTGATAAATCCATGGACTGGATAGTATTAGAGTTTTTTGGTAGAGGCTGTTGAGACAAGTACGAAAGCCAATTCAAGCTGAGAGAGAAGGGTACCTTTGCTAATTATCTGATGCAGTGGTTGAGAGAAAGAGGATATCTTTGTGCTCAAAAGAAGGGTTAGCTTTGTCTAGGTATGTATTGAAAGAAAAAAAAAGAGGGGTCTAACCAAAATCCAAGATATCTGAAAGAAGGAACTAGTACTAATGTATTGTTATAGTGATCAAAAATTATGAAAGAAGTAGGGTTTCTATTGATTTTTGTTTTTGTACCAAAAGCATAATTTTTGCTGTTGAATAGTTGAATATAAGGTTATTTTTCTCAACTCATGGAATATGGCAATGGAAGTCTGATTGAAGGTCTTGTACTAAACTGAGTGAGCAGTTTGAGTGGTAGAGGACCATGTTATCTGTGTATAACATGAAAAGGGTCTATGTTCGAGCATCAAAATGAATTACTAATCGAACATTAAACAGCACAAGTTTAACATTCCAAAAAAGCTTAACAATGAAATGTAATTCAAATGTAACCAACCAAGGTGGGAGCCTCTGCCCTCTACACCCACCACTGTGGGGCTAAGATTACACTACAGTGGAGAATAGGGCAAATTTAAAAATGTTCTCATCACTTACCTTATGCATCATGGTACTTCCTGGTTGTTGGCCAGCTATAGCCATTCAATGAACTATTTTTCACTGTTAAGCTTGTTTAGAACATTAAACTTTCGTTATTTAATGTTCAGTTAGTAGCCATTCACTGTAATGTTTTTTTCAATGTGTGAACACAGACCCACATGAAAAGAAGGTGAGGCCCAGGGGAAGTTTGTTGATGTAGATTAAGAATTGCAATGCGATGAGAATAGAACCTTGATAAACCCTTTAAGTAAGGGGGACATGGTGGAGGTTGAAAAGTTAAGGCTCACCAAGGATTGGCAAAATTTAATTTTTTTTGCTGTTTTGGATACTGATTTGGTTAATAGCGTGCTGCTGTATTTCAAGTTCGCAAAATTGAAAGAAAGTTAGCTATTGAAATATAAAAAAATATATGCGAAACAGAAATCGATGAGCTGTACATCCACAGCTAAAAAATCTAAGAAAAAAACACTAAAAATCTGCTAAAAACAATTTTAATGCAAGGTAGATTAAAATGTATGAAGTCCCTCTAAATAACATACGATAAGTGCTTTCGATTATTAATCTTCTTCAGATCGTGTGATTAATGGGACTTTGAATGCCTTTTTCAATCATACCTAATTTCCGTTTGCTGTACAATTCATACTTTTTTTACCTATCAGAATTTTAGGTCTGGGTCCTCCCTCCAAACTGACCAATAATGTGGTTATGACATTAGATTAGTCTTTTCATTGAAGAGTACTTTTCATTCAGAGGTTCGATAACCAATCATCAGAACATATGGTTGACACGCCTACCAATGGTAGGTCTCCTAGCTTTCAATGTAGGTTTTAGGGGGATGACACTTTAAACCGGGAGGCTGATCAGCTCGTAGAATAACAATCCATTTAGGCTCTCTCAATTCAGTGCAATTTCAATATCCCCCTTCTGTATTCCTACATAAATAGTTTCAATAACTTTATAGATGAATGAATGTGTCGCATTGGTATCTACAAGTGCTGCTAGTACATTGTGCAGATCTTTATTAAAATATCCCTTTGATGTCATAAAATACGTTTTTTAAAGGGTTGGTTGGTTTTTCCCACATAATAGGCTGAACATGATTTACAAGTAGCCAAATAATCAACATTGGCAGTAATACATGTAGCCTTTACATTAAAAACATAACTTTTCTTTGTCCTGGGATGTTCAAAACATTTGCTATTGTCAATGTATGGACAAGCTGCACAATGGCCACATCTGAACGTTCCTTTTTGTCCTGTGATTGGAGGTTTATTAAACCCATCTTTGGTACACAAAAGTCTTTTTATGTTCTTCTTATTTTTATAACTAAAGCTTGGTCTCTCACCTATGATATTTTTCAATTGTGGATTTTGGGTTAGGATGGGCAACTCTAGTAGTTCCTGTATGTTCCGACTTTTCCCTTTGGTCTAATGGAGGTACACATATATCTCTCTCATTGTAGCCTCTCTCTCTTAAGTTTTTTTTGCAAGAACTCAATTTCTTTATGTCTAACAGTTTCTTGGCTGCATCTCTTATAAATCCTTGTGGTTTCATTTCTCATAATGTTTCTGACAACATGTCTGGGATGCATACTACTTTTCAAAAGGTAATGGTTCCTCCACGTACTTTTTCTGTGTAACTCTGTATCCATTTTATTCCCTTCATTTAATACAATATTGACATCCAATCCATTGAAAAAGGCGTTCAAAGTCCCATTAATCACACGATCTAAAGAAGATTAATAATCAAAAGCGCTCATTGTATGTTATTTAGAGGGACTTCATACATTTTAATCTACCTTGCATTAAAATTGTTTTTAGCAGTTTTTTAGTGGTTTTTCACAGATTTTTTCGCAGTGGATGTACAGCTTGACGATTTCTGTTTCCTTTTACGTCTTTGTGACCGGCTGTACTTGAGTAGTGGGAGGTATACCATATATTTTTTATTTTGCCTGTTTATATACTCAATTTCTGCACATGGCAAATGAAGCTAATAATCATATTAGTAAAGGGAATACTCTGAACATTGATTTTTCACGGAGTAAAAGCTCTGAACAAACGGAAGTTAATGTAAATCCGTTATTGAATATGGGCTTTGATTCAACCGAAGTCATTGAAAGTAATGAGGCAGTTGATAACAGTAATTTTGATGCGATCTTGCACGAAGTGGAGACAGCAGCTTTTAAATTAAAAAGGTTAACTTGGCAGCATTTTCATTTAGAAGCCAGTTTGCATCACCAAGTTATACCTAGAGAGATGCGTGTGAAATGCATGCTCAGTTATGGAAACCAACATCCAGATTTATTAGCGCACTGGCAAGCCATCAATTTAGAAATGAGCTTTCATTATATGAAATTAATAATCGAATATTTTAAGCCAGAGGAAGATAACATTGCCAAGCAAATAAAAGAAAAACAGAGTTAGAGAAGGTGAACTTGAATGCCTATCAAATAAATAAGATGGAAACGCTACAATTTAATTTGAATGTTTATGAGTCAAAACTGAAAAAACAGATAGTAAAGAAATTGAGTAGAGATGTGGCAGATTTTAAACATGGCCATATATTCAAATGGCCAAGGAAGGAACCAAGGGTTACAGCTCGTGTACAACATCCGGATAAGAGATGTAATTCCTCTGTCAGGACTGACAACACCTTTGTTGGAACTACTACTGAAACTGAAGAGAACTTACTGATTCCTACTAAACATGAAATTTTACCTAGCACATCATCTAACTCAACCCTAGCAGGTTTGAGTAATATATCTGTCACAGGGACAATTCCTAAGAAAGGTGCGGCACATTTTCCAACAGCCACACAATTGCCGTTTTTTCTCAAACAGTCGTTTCACAAAAATCAATGGTTTCACAGTCAAGAGCAAAAGAGAAAGAAAACCTTAACCTAAAAAGCATGTTGGTTGTAAATATTTCGAAATATGAATTAACTGCAGCAGAACAATCCATCTTGCTAAAGGGGTTGACTTTCATTCCTGCTTTGAAATCTGATCTGAGTGAATTTGTTATGGATTTAAAATGTTTTGGACGAAATGTCACTTTGAAGAGTATATATGGGAATAATACCGACCATAGCAAGTCTTTAAGGAAACCTAGCACATTTGTACCACTGAGCCATCCTGCAATAGAACTGTTTATCTGTCTATGTAACAATGAAGTGGAGAAACTAAGAATGGATACTAATACTAAGCATTATCGGAATATCAGCTTTGAAGAAAGACAAGCACTATGTAGTCTACAACATAATGAAAATATTATTCTCAAGCCAGCAGACAAAGGAGGAGCCATTGTGGTTGTTGAAACTGCATGGTATAGAGAGAAGATGGAAAAAATGTTAAGTGAGAAGAAAACATATAATAAAATAACTCCAGTGACTCTCAATCAAGCAATACAAAGAGTTAATTGTTACCTTCAAGACATGTTACTCGAAGGACAGATTGATTTAGAACTTTTTAAATTCATAGAGGTTTAGAAACCTATCATACCAACCATAAATGGATTACCCAAAACAGAAAAGGATCTTCATGATCCTCCCCTACATCCAATAGTATCAGGACAGGGATGGATCACAGAGACAATGTCCCTGTTTGTAGAAAATGAGTTGAGGAAAGCATTGAGTCTTCATGAGACAGTGTTACAAGACATGGATGATTTTCTGAACAAGATAACAACGCTATGAGTAAAATTACAGATGACCAAGATTTGCTATTAACTACTTTAGATGTTAATAGTCTTTTTACATCGATCCCTAATGATATAGGGATAGAATCTGTAAGGAAGAATCTGATGGAAACGAAAACTTCTGCTGAAACAAACATATGTGCATTATTGGAACTGATCCTGGAGAACAACTACTTTGTGTATGGGGACTCTGTATATTGGCAGAAATGGGGGGTTGCCATGGGCACCCCCTGTGCCAATAGCTACTCTAATTTAGCACTGGTGGAGTGGGAGGCTGAACATGTTCTCAGCTACAACAATCCCAGGCTTGACAGTATTTTATACTATGGCCGTTTTGTGGATGACCTGTTAATTTTATGGAGAGGAGATGAGCAACAGTTCATGTTGTTCTGTGACTATCTCAATATGACAACCTCATTTTTGAGGTTCACTGCAGTATGGTCTTGTGACACAGTCAGCTTTTTGGATGTCAATATTGTATTGAATGAAGGGAATAAAATGGATACAGAGTTACACAGAAAAAGTATGTGGAGGAACCATTACCTTTTGAAATGTAGTATGCATCCCAGACATGTTGTCAGAAACATTATAAGAAATGAAACCACAAGGATTCATAAGAGATGCAGCCAAGAAACTGTTAGACATAAAGAAATTGAGTTCTTGCAAAAAAACTTAAGGGAGAGAGGCTGCAATGAGAGAGATGTATGTGTACCTCCATTAGACCAAAGGGAAAAGTCAGAACATAGGTTCATAGGTTCATAGGTTGGTGCTAGGCTATTGGCCCTAGGGCCTATACAAGCCTAGCCATAACAATTCCCTGGATATTTCTTCCCACAATATTTACTTCTCTGGACCCCTGTCTAGCAGGGCGACTGACATGATCCCTGGGGTGAATTTCCTATCTCCCATCCAATCATCAAGGTTCCTTTTGAAGAGGGCCAAGGAGGCGCTCTGCTTGACATATATGGGCAGTTTAATCCAGAGTATGGGGAGTCTCTGGGTCAGGAACCTATCCCTCCAGCATGTTTTGTTCATTGTGATGACAAGGTTTAGATCCCTGGAGCATGTGGCTCTGAGGGACTGGGATTTCTTTAAGTGGAGCATGTCTAACAGCTCAGGGTTTGACATGGCCTTGTATGTTAAGCAGAGATTGCCTCTGGGAACATTCAGAAACTACTAGAGTTATGCTCACTTATAGTTGTTGTTCTTCTTTTGGCTTTTCCTGGTTAGGGGTCACCACAGCGGAACTCTAGACCGCTAATGATTGGCAGTAGATTTTTTATGGGTGCCAAGGTGCCAGCTCGAAGCCCAACATTCAATGAAGGCATGCCCATTCTATGCATGTCTTTCAAATGCCACTCAACCGCAGGGAGGACATGCAGACTCCACACAGAAGGCGCTCCAGCCGAGAATCGAACGGGAGAACCTCTTGCTGTGAGGTAACAACGCTACCGCTGTACCACTGCGCCTTAACAATTTTGGCCCATCCTAACCCAAGATCCACAATTGAAAAATATCATAGGTGAGAGACCGAGCTTCAGTTATAAAAATAAGAAGAACATAAAAAGACTTTTATGTACCAAAGATGGGTTTAATAAATCTCCAATCACAGGACAAAAAGGAACGTTCAGATGTGGCCATTGTGCAGCTTGTCCATATATTGATAATGGCAACTGTTTTGAACATCCCAGCATAAAGAAAAATTATGTTTTTAATGTAAAGGCTACATGTATTACTGCCAATGTCGTTTATATGGCTACTTGCAAATCATGTTCAGCCTATTATGTGGGAAAAACCAACCAACTCTTTAAAAAACGTATTTTATGACATCAAAGGGATATTCTTAATAAAGATCTGCACAATGCACTAGCAGTGCATGTAGATACCAACGCGACGCATTTATTCATCTATAAAGTTATTGAAACTATTTATGTAGGAGTACGGAAGGGGGATATTGAAAATCCAACTGAATTGAGAGAGGCTAAATGGATTGTTATTCTACAAGCTGATCAGCCTCCCGGTTTAAAGTGTCATCCCCCTAAAACCTACATTGAAAGCTAGGAGACCTACCATTGGTACACAGAGGCATGCAAACCATATGTTCTGATGATTGGCTATCGAACCTCTGAATGAAAAGTACTCTTCAATGAAAAGACTAATCTAACGTCATAACCGCATTATTGGTCAGTTTGGAGGGAGGACCCAAACCTAAAATTCTGATAGGTAAAGAAAGTATGAATTGTACAGCAAACAGAAATTAGGTATGATTGAAATAGGCATTCAAAGTCCCATTAATCACACGATCTGAAGAAGATTAATAATCGAAAGCACTTATCATATGTTATTTAGACAGACTTCATACATTTTAATCTACCTTGCATTAAAATTGTTTTTAGCAGTTTTGTAGCGTTTTTTCACAGATTTTTTAACCGTTGATGTACAGCTATTGAAATATGGGATGGCATCAGTACTAATGTAAGGTGGTGTAAAAAGGCCACGTGGTTAACCATATCAAATGCTCTCGTGAGGGCTTTGAATACATAGCCATAAAAATGCCATTGGTAAGAGATGAGAGGGCAGTGAAGGCACTTCTAGAAGCTCAGAAGCCATGCCATTTGTGAAAGAAAAGCAAATATTTGCTGATAAAATGTAATAGTTGGAGGTAGAGATTTTTCTCAATGATTTTTCAAAGTTGTGGGGGGATGGAGATAAGCTCAAAGAAGGAAAGAGGTTTAGGACTTTTTGTTTGGGTAGTGGTTTCCCTGGCAGTTTTCCAGAGATTAAGCATAATGCTATTTGTCAGGCAAA
The DNA here is from genome assembly GCF_019279795.1 of Protopterus annectens. Classification (NCBI taxonomy): domain Eukaryota; kingdom Metazoa; phylum Chordata; order Ceratodontiformes; family Protopteridae; genus Protopterus; species Protopterus annectens. The sequence goes on from NC_056746.1 coordinate 575,614,760, forward strand.
GATTAAATATGTACTGGAGTGGTTTCACAATGAAATCACAGCACTGGTAAATGAACCAAAAAAAACAAAAAAACAAAAAACAAAATGCAACAAAACAAATGACAGCAACAAATGAAGGGAAAAAAGACAGAAAAAACCACAGCTATCATACGTACATATGGCAGTTATTTACCTGTGAAATGAGATGCCTAGTCAATAGAAAAGCAATAATGATTATATAATGGCATGTAGAGAGCTACTACCTACATTAAGAATACTACAGAGCTATGCTATGATGAAGTGAGTTATAAATGGCCCTGTTGGCTGACATGCAGCAATCTTAATCTATGAAACTATGAAACTAGGGATCTGGTCAAACAGCCATCTTAGTGCAAGGCTTCTCTCTTGCTGGTTGAGTTTTGGGGCACTCATCACTTACATGGTACCTCTCTGATAACTAGGTAGCTTTTAAAAACCCAGTTTTCTATAATCTGGTTGTAAACTATCTAGCTATAGCATATTTCTTAGCTGGTCTGCAAATCATCCCCATGTGCTGTGTTTCACATCAGTGTTATACATTGGAGGCCCAGACCTTGAAAGAGTATGTCTCACTTACCATTCATCAGTTATTTAGTTTCTGACCGTTACTTGCTGTACTGAGGTAATGTTTCAGTATTTTCACAGTCACTGCTTCACTAAATCATGATGAGAATGTAAACTTCGGTTTAAAAATAACATTGTTAGTGTAATGTTGGTTGGTTGGTGCATGCATCACATTGTAATTAGTGAAGATAAAATTAACTACTTATAAGGTTTTCCTAATGGGTTCATAGCTATAATAGCCTTCATGAATGTTTGTACAGACCTTTCAGTCAGCCCATTTGTGGCTGGATTGTGAAGTGCACTTGTAAAGAGTTTAGTGCTGTTTTACTTCATAAGTACTACAAATCTCCCTGATATGAACAGTGGACATTTATCGTTAACAGGTCACTCTGCAAATAGTTATTTGCAAATGTTTTTCCTAATAATGCTATAGTCTTTTCAGACTGCATTTCTTATGACTTCAGGCCATTTGTAATGGGTGTGCACTGCATTTAGGAACACTGAGTTCATAAAGGGACCCAGAGTTAATATTATTACATTGCTGTGGTGCATATGGTCATATCCTCAAATGCAGGAGCACTACTGATGGTAACTATGGCCATATCCATAGGTGCTAGGGTTTTGATGGTGCTGCAGATGGCCTTATTCATGGATGCAGGGGTAATAATGGTGGTACATTTTAGACCATTTGCTATCCAGTACAGCTTTTGCTAAGTGTTCACTATCCTTATGAAGGCTAAACCATTTTACATAGGTTTTAACAGGGGCTTCATTTATGGCATGTCCTCATGAACTTCAGATATAGTATCTGGCATTCTGGAACTTAACTGGCTGGAATTACAGTCTGAGGCCACATAGTAAAGATTGCTGCTGCTTCCCAATTACACAACTATGGCATAAGAAATTCTTACCTCTAGGCCATACACTTGTGATAGTACTGGGTCATTCCACATTTTGTTATATATATTGCAGAATTTCTGTTTGATAACTGTGTGACAACTGACACATAGCATTCATTCACTAGGTACATGGTTGTTTAAACATTCCTGATTATTTTTCTTGGGGTTTAATTTCTTCAAGTGTTTTGGATTTCTAATACCAAGTCAGGGTATGATTATCATTCATAAAATTAAAATTGTTTCAGTCTTTGTTGTTAGTTAGGAATTATGCTTTCTGTAAGGCATTTGTGATAACTCATGAACATGTTCCTTTCTATCTGACATCATGAGTTTCTCTCTCCCTATCTCTCTCTTGGAACAAGAAACAACCTTATAAACTCTTTTCAGGCATATCCATCTTCTTGGCTTGAGTCTGGCTAGAAGCAGCTGATGATCCATAACCAGCATAAATCTTTTTGTTATAGGTGTTGGTTGAATTTCTTTACACTTCAGACCATGTTAACACCTTCTTTGCATGTATGGTTAAAGTTACTTATGGCTTTGGTCAATGACATTTATGTCCGTGCAGAGGGTGTCTCTTTGCCATCCTGGAATTATGCAGTACAGCAGTGCCAGTTTCATAAGGTGAGACATACTAAAGTAATAGGCAAAGCCTTAATTGTGGGTGCACATTTTGTGTGATATGATCATTTTTATTTCTTTGAAAGCATATTTGCAGGCCTCTTTCCATTTTTATTTAAATCCAGTGTATAAAAAATGCATTTAATGCATGTGGAACTATTAAGATGTTTGGCAAACATTCAGAGTTTCAGTGCCTTAAGAACAGCAGTCTTGTTTTACATAATTCATTTTTGTCAGTCATCTGAAAATTCACACTTTTATCTTTTATTCAAAGCTCATACTCCTTTAGCAAGTCCAGGACTCTTTGTAGCTTATCCGCGCAATGTTCATCCTTTGCTATGATTGGGACAAAATCTAGGTGTCACAGCATATTAGGAATTCTGTAGACTGCTTGCTGCACTGCCCTTTACCAAACTACTCAGTAAACTTGTGCTGAAACCACTCTTTATTCATTTTCATTTTTAAGAATTTCTTGGAAGATTCATTACATATCAGCACTGGTTATAAGACACATAGCCAAGCTTTCTTTCTTTCATTAAAGCTCAAGTTGCTGAAATAAATGACCAAAGGTTCATTTTGCCAAATTATTTTCAGTCAAGCACCATGCCTTGCTATGGAATATTGCATGTCAAGCAGTGTGATTCCCTATTAATCTTCAAACATAGCTTGGACAATTAGAAGGGTACCCTAAAATTCACTCCATGACGTTCAGGTCTTTGAAAAGGGTGGTAGAGCCTAAGGGTGTTTGTTGGCAAGGGATGCAAAGGCTCTGGTCAAATAGTCTTGTATTTACTATGATTTCTATGAAACTACAATGCTGAATTATTTTGAAATGACGTTGTAAATGAAATGTGCAATGTGTGTGTGTGGGGGGAGGTTGCCCCTTGCATTCCCATTTGTGAGAGTCTGCACAGTTAGCATAATGGTTAAGGTCTTTTCCTCCCATACACAAGGTACAAGGTTTGCTCCTGACTTCCAGCCAATGGCTGTTTGCAGTTTGCTTGCTCTCCCCATGTCTCTGTATGGATCCTCCTAAGTCTGAAAAACATGCTGAGTATTTCTATCTCAGACTCACCCAAGAATAGAGCTGTGGGTAGCAGCAGAAGCAGCACAGATTCTAGGTGATGTCCAATAGATGGAACAGTTGTACAGACCAACTGCTTTGGGCATTTACTGTACTGTGCAGTATCCTCAATATAGGAGAAAACAGATCACAAATTGTGTGCTGAGGCAGGGCTAGCCGCTCAATGGAGTAAAAATATGGCTCTAGGTGATTTGGTTGTGTTGACTAATGCCTCTAAATGGGTATGGGCATTTATATTTGCTGGTGATCACTGGGAACCGGCCTACTCTGACCTATGCCAGGGACCCATGCTAATAGCAGGAGGAGTGAATGTGTCCCAAATGGCCACTGTGTGCCCACCATAAAGCCCAGCAATCCTGAGTTAATAAACTACTTGCCAGCCGGTGCCTAATTGCCAAGCTCGGGTTACCTGGGATAGCTGTGCTAAGTGGAAGATGGATGTAAAACCAATCAACCTACCAAACATGGACTAACAGTTGCTACACTCAGTGTTGGTTCTCTGACAGGGTGGAGCTTGGAAGTGGATTACATGATGGAATGGAGGAGGCTAGACATCCTATGTATCCAGGAGACAAGATGGAAGTGTAATGCAACAAAGCCACTTGGCTTGTGATCCAGAATCTAATACTCAGGAAGAAGACAGGCTAGAAATAGTGTGGGAATTGTGGTGAGAGAAATGCATCAGAAGGCAGTGAGGGATATCATCAAAATTAGTGACAGATGCATGACAATCAGACTCCAGCCTAATAAAAGGGCAGTATTCACAATCTCAGCCTATGCCCCACAGCAGGGTTGTGATAGTGAGGAAAAGAGTGCATTCAGGCAGCAGTTGCATGACCTGCTAGATAAAACAGGACAACATGAATTGGTGTTGATAATGGGTGACCTGAATGCACATATTGGGACAGACAGAACAGGATATGAGGACTGCCTGGGTCCACATGGGTGCGGCAACAGAATAAAGAAGGTGAGCCATTCTAGACATCTGTCTGGCAAATGGCTTGATTGTGGCCAACACATGGTTCAGAAAAAAAGACAGTCAAAAGGTCACATACAAGAGTGGCCAACATACAACTCAGGTAGACTTCCTTCTAGTAGGGAAAGGGCACTGGGGTAGAATCAGCGATTACAAAGTCATCCCCAGTGAAACAGTCGGCCCACAGCATAAACCACTGGTTGACACAGTCAGCTGCAAGCATTGGTCAGAGAAGGCTCTAAGGTTAACAGAGACCAAACTCAAGACCTGGGAGGTGACTGAAGAGAAAGCACAACAGGTAAAGGAATTACTTAGGCCTCTAGCACCTCAAGAAGAAGAGGAAATTGGTAGAGTTGATAAAGAGTTGTAGTGCCTCCAAACAGCATGAGTAAGGACTACAGAACAAATATGTGGCTGAGCCAGGTATGGAAATAAGGTGCATAAGGAAAGCTGGTGGTGAAATGCAGAAATACAGGAAGTAATCAAAAGAAAGAAGGAGTGCAGGAAAAAGTGGGAGATAGAAAAGACTGACCAGGCAAGGAAGGACTACTGGTTGGCTAACAAAGAGGCTAAGAAAGAAGTTGCAATAGCAAAGAGCAAGGCATCAGAGGTACTCTACCAGCTTCTGAAAATGGACTCAGCAGATGGCGCAAATAAACTATATCAGGTTGCAAGGCAAAAGGCCGAAAGATAAAGAAAATAGTCTGACACCCTTCATAGGTGATGTCAGCAACAACCTGCTCACAAGTCCACAGGACATCAAAGGCAGATGGAAGGGTATTTCCAGCAACTACTGAATGAAGAAAACCCCAAAGAAGCTGTACTGCCCCAGACACAGCCTACGATGAGAGAAAAGGAGGAGCCCACCACAATACCTCTCAACTTGGAAACATCTAAAATCTGGACAAGGCCTATGAAAAATAGGTACAAATCTGTATGCTGATTAACGTAAAATTTGCATACTTAATTACACAACCCCACCCATTCCAATGGAATTGTGGGATACCAACTTTCAAATGCAAACGGAAGAACAGAACCAAAATATAGCACCAGAGTCCCCCTGCAGCCATTACAACGTCCCATTACCTAGCTATTTCACCCCATTTACCATAAACACCTAATGTGTGCATACTGCTTTACTTCTACAATGATTATTTGGAATTCATTTTTTACATTTTATAGCACAATGCATAAACACCAATAGATATCTGCTAAACAAAGCAATACTGTCTCACAATGAAAATAGACTTGACATTAACACTTCTCTGTCCTTGAAACTCACATTCATTGAAACAGCATTGAAACCCACACCACATCCAAAGAAAATGTATCTGGCCAGTGGGTAAAGATTACCTTTGGGCTGTTTTCAAATCAGAGGCCACTTGCACACAAAACAAGAAACATACATGCATTATTTGATTCACCTTCCTGACTTTATTACATTATATTCCTTGTATAATACAGCACACTTGTTAGACTTAAGTTAGAGCACATTTTAAATTTATTGTTTAAACATTTTTCCAGTAGGCAATGAAACAAAATGCATAAACCAATAATGACAAAACTGCCCTATTCAGAATATTTCATAAAAGTCTTCTTCCACACACAACTGCATTTTAAATTTATTGTTTGAACATTTTTCAGCATGGAACCATATAATAATCCACTGATTACTGACTTTTTCTGGACTATGAAAGTCTGACTCTTTTTTTTTTTTTTTTTCCCTCCCCACATTCACCATTAAGCTCCTTCCTCAGTGAACCACCTTACTTCTTCTCCCATAGGTAGTCCATAGCCAAATTACCAGGTGGAGTGAGAGTCAAACTGATGTGAGCCATAATCCAAGGAGAGGTTTGATTTTTTTTCTTTATGCCCTACCTATAATGCCAAGCCTAGCATGCAGTAACATCAGTGTGGACCTTTCTCCATTAATGATCTCCCGCTGTATTCCCCATACTTTGCACATGAGCTAGAATCCTTTTTCCCCACCATGGGCTGTCACCTAGCCATAAGTTCATTCTTTTTTCCTGGCTAAAGAAGCAACAAAATGCCATCATTCCTATGACCTCTTGAGTGGACCCTCTCAGAAATGGGCCCACTAATTGAATGAGGTGTCCTGGGTCACTATCAGTATCTGTCTTCACCATAAGGATCAGCCTGAAAGTCTAACTCTAGGCAGAAAGTATTATTTTACCATCACTGAGTAAATCATTTAATGAAAAAATCAATTATACTATTTGAAGGAAAGACTATTTAATATGTCCATAACAGCAAACTATTAATAACCGTGACATGACTCAAGCAGCACACAGCCATCTGCTCTAAAGTTAGTGATACTGCTGTTCGACCCCAGTTACACAGACATTCAAGTATTGTCCTGTAAACTTGTAGATACTCATACTTGAACTTGTCAAAGTCATCAGTGATGTGAAACAAAAAGGATGGAGGTTAGCAGGCAGAAATGTGAATTGATAACGTAGAGAACTGAGGTGTAATGAAGTAGGAATATAAATCTTCATAGAAAGATTAGATTTGAAGGAACCTGCCAGTCACAGATGAATGGCAAAGACCAGCGCATGGCCACCCAGACGTTGTGATGCAGCCTGACAGAAGCTGTGACAATGTCAGTCAAAGCCTGTGATAGTGCCACACAGTGGTCACAACACTGACAGACACTGTGGTACTGCTAGTCAGGTTGTGGCACTATCAGAAACTGTGGTACTGTCATACAAGTTGTGGTACTGTCAGAGACTGTGGCACTATCAGACAAGTTGTGGTACTGTCAGACAGAAGCTGTCATACTGTTAGACAAAGGCTAATGCATTGTTAGACGGAAGATGTGGCAGTGTCAGATAGAAGCAATGGTACTATCAGACAGAGGTTTCACACTGCCAAACAGAGGCTATGGTATTTGTCAGGCAGAACAGAGGTTTTGATAGTATCATTCAAAGTTAGTGGCACTATTAGACAGAGATTTTGACACTGTCAGACAGGTTAAAACACTGTTAAATACAGGCTGTGTTACTGTCAAAAAGAGGATGTGCTACTATCAAACAGCATCACCTTCATTGCAATGTTTGTATGCAAAGAGCTTTGTGGGATTTTGATTTATTGTACTTTTCTTAGATCACCATAACTTGTATTATGTAAGCTGGTGGTGCACGCTAATGTTTTTTTTTTTTTTTTTTAGTTTTCCCTTTGTAGTACAGTTATGGAGTTGGTATAAGTTTGACTGCTTTGAAAGGCAAGGCCCCCTCACTGGGGGGGGGGGGGGGGGTACATTAACCCCAGCAATAAAATACTTTTTTTCTATTAAGATTTTTTTTGAGTTATGCTTCTTAGTGGTGAAAGAACAATTGAAGCATTACTTATTGCTAGATGTACTGACGGAACAGACATTAGTTATGGTACTGTCAGACAGAGATTGTTACACCATCAGACAAGTTGTTGACACCATCAGGCAGAAACTGTGGAGCCATTAGAGATATGTTATGGTACTGTTAGTGGCTGTTGCACTGTCAGACAGGTTGTGACACTGTTAGGGAATGGCTGTGAAAATGTCAGAGAGATGTTTTGGCACTATCAGACAGAGGTCTTGACCTTCTGAGAGATGTAGTGGCAGTGTTAGACAGTGGTAGGCAGGTTGTGACACTGCCAGGCAGGAATTATGGCACTGTGAGACAGATGATGCAGCATACCCAGTCAACAGCTGTGACACTGTTAGTCAGATGTTTTGGCATTGCCAGAGTCAGTGGCTCTACTAGGCAGATACTGTGACATATCAGTCAGAAGCTGTGCTAAATGTTGCAAAAAAGAATATTTATCAGTATGTCTCATGATACTCATAGGCACTATGCCCACTGATAGGGTATGTAAAAAGTTGATCTGCAAATTAATGATTTGTTTATCTAGCCCAGCACTATACTTTCACTGATGCTTGACCCAACATGTGATGCTAGCAATTTACTTCCCACAGAGACTGCAGATCTAAGTAGTGAAGAAGCACATCAAGAGTCTTTGCAGGGAAAGAGGATGCAAGAAAGCTGGGCTCAGAAACAGAGGTCAGTAGAACACCTAGGCTGCTTAGCAACATGCAAAGATGATAGAGTACAACAAATAATAATTAGCCGGCCATAGGAGTAAACAAACTGTCTCAATAGCAGCTTACTGATGATGCACAAAAAGCACAAACATTGCATGTTATATATGTCTGCCTTTTATAGGACCAGTTTTCAGGAGCAAAGAGATATATCAAATTAAGTATTATTACTAAAAATAAATAAATAAAGTTTCTGACCACTATTTAGTTTGATAATAATACTTAGTTACATTGCCAATCATAACAGCAAAATGTTCTACTGGCTAGGGACATGGGGCTAATGATTTTGAAGAGGTCTAAATAAGCCAATATTAAACTAACCAGAACGTGATTGTCTGACACCAGGTCATTTCTGCCCTTTTCCTGAAATAGAGCTAAATCTGGGTTAGGCTTAACCTGCTGAAGGGATGCTTAGATCTCTATACAAAAGATATGTAATGAAGCATTTAAACTGTAAACAAATACATCATTCTTGTCAGTTGTATTTCATTTCAGATGCCAGACAATCAGCAGACTAGGTTTGCATATAGGAATAGTATAGAGATTGCAGAACTGTGCTCACTTCTTACAGCTTGGCTATCATATCAGCCATCTTAAATACAAATTTACATGATGTACTAATATCCTTTCCACAAATCAAATACAGTTTTAAACAAAAGATAGTAATGATTCATTCACCTTACTGGTTCCAGATGAATTTTAACTCATTGAATTCCTTATTAGATAACAGTTTATCACACTATAACCAAATTAAACAGGGATTATCAAAATTCCAGCAACTACAAGATACCTGTAATAATAACTTCCACAGTGTGCCAGATTACCATTAACAATGTCATTTTAATCTTCCTTATGCTGAAAATGTGGTGACATGCATGGTTTTGCTCAGTGTGTTGATATATTTTGTAATAAGTGTACCTATCACAGCAAACACATGAGGTTCCACATACTCATGAAGTTTAACTAGTAAGCATATTATGTTTTATACCTTTCCAAATGAACAAGACAAAAATGTGATATTTTTCTTAACTAGTGTAACTTTGTGCTTTGGGCAGATGACTTATTCATTTATGTTACCACATTACATTTTTGTCTCTTCTCATCTTCACAGCATTTCATCCATGTAATCATAAACTAGATTAGAAAAATGATACTGCAAATGCTTAATGTTGTAAAGTTTAGTAGTTATTTATGAACTAAGATAATGTTTCCTGTAAACCAGAATATGTGCAAATCTGTCCAGTTTACATATACATTATGTTATACAGTGGATATAAAAAGTGTGCACACCCCTGTTAAAATGCTAGGTTTTTGTGATATAAAAATATAAAAATATAAAAAATGACACCACAATAAATAATTTCAAAACTTTTCCCACCTTTAATGTGACCTATAACCTGTACAATTCAATTGAAAAACAAACAAATATGTTAGGGGAAAAATATAAAAAATAAAAAATGTGCAATAAGCTGGTTGCATAAGTGTGCACACCCTTAGACTAATACTTTGTTGAAGCACCTTTTGCTGAGGCCTACATGAGGACATCTTCAGGATGTCAGTGAAATCCTCTGGTATTATCCACATAAGGCATCCTATGTGGGTATGTGTGGGGTGCCCCCCCAACAATCCCAATCCAGACATACAGCACCATGGTACAGATATAGGATGAGGAATCTCATAACTGTTACAGAAACCTTAGGGTCATCCCCACCCAGTACTCCCTGAAACAGATATTTGTGTTTGCTATAACCCTTCATGGAGCATTACCAGGGCAGCAAATGTAATCAATGGTGCTTTAGGCCCGCTTTCCCTCCCTCCACCAACAAAGATGCAAGCATTCTTCCTCACAGCCACTGTCCATCAAAGGAGATGGTTCTAAATGGTTTGTATACATGCCACTCATGCGGTCACACAATGGAAGACTGTGGACTACAAGATCCACTACAGTAAGACCACTTGTAGACACAGTTGGCAGGAACAGCCCCCAATGGCAAAAATAACAGCTATCATACATCTTACATAGCAAACAGGAACAAAGGCCCTTGAAAAGTATGTACATCTGCACAAAAATCTGGACATCTAATTACTATAAATTTTAATACCAAACAACACATAACTCTTCCTACTTCTGGTAAGAATATGAGATACTACTCAGAAACATGTTTAAAAAGCAGAGCGTGACAAAATAATGGAAAAATGCAAGTAGGTTATCAAAGAAATAGTATAAAATCTGTAGACTTTAATGAACTGTGTTGCAAATTCTACCACAGGTCATTTATTTTTGTTTCCGAAAAAGGGAGATGTAAGATGTGCATCCTCTTTTTTTTTTTTTTTTAATTATTGGTGCCACTGGTATGTTAGTCATGTAGTGTGGTTTTCTGTGTACTAGACAGTTTCAAAAATTGTGTGTGATGACAAGGATTCATAAAATTGTGTGAAGGAGTACATCAAGCAAGAAAACAAGAATAGTCCATTAGGAATAGGGACAGTTAATAGGTCTGCAGCTACTGTGTGCCTCTCCCCTCAGCAGACAAACCTGTACTACTCAATGGTCTCACACAGAGTAATATCCGTAATATCCACTGGACAGCTGTAACTGTCCCTTATAAGACACCACAGCATGTGTCAGTTACATAGAATCAAGCAGAACAGTCTGCATGATATGGAAATTAACAGTGAGTTGGACACCCCTGGTAGGGACAAAAAAGAAGAAGAAGGTCTCTCACGGCAAGTGAAGACCAAAAAAAAAAAAAAAAAAAAAAAAAAGCTCTTTAATGCGGAACACAGTTCCACATTAAACAACTGAGCTCACTCAGTTGCTCTGCACTAAACACGGAGCTTCTCGTGTTTAATGCATTGCAGTTCCGCATTCAACACAAGTAGCTCCGTGTTTAGCGATTTTTGATTGGCCCATATACTGGCATATGGGCCAATCAAAAATCGCTAAAGACAGAGCTTCTCGTGTTTAATGCGGAACACAAGAAGCTCCGTGTTTAGCAATTTTTGATTGGCCCGTATGCCAGGTATACGGGACAATCAAAAAAAAAAAAAAAAAAAAACAAACAAAGCGGAGGCTGTGGCCGGGATTTAAACCGGCAGGGCGGGACTCGGAATCAGGCTGCTGATCTCGGGACAGTCCCGCCCAAATAGAGACGTCTGGCAACCCTGACTACAACACACAAACCTATAACACGCAAGCCTTCCTGTATTGCAGTTAATGTAGTACTTAGCCTGACCTGCAGGTGTCATGTCATGCCAGAACCCCCTTGATCCTGTTCATATTATGGCTGGCAGAATTCATCAGTTAATCAAGCTATACCTAGTTCCTTATTCAACGCAAAGCACCTCGAATACCAGCTAAAGTAGGCACACAGTTTATTCAAAGCTGAACAGTTCACACAAAATCCACTAACGCTGAATATAATGCAACTACGTTTTCGTCCTGAACTTCGTCAGATAGTGATCATCTGTTAAATCACTCACTTATATACCCTTAAACCAATTTGAATTAACCAATAGTAAAATTTCCCATTGATATAAAGGTAAATGTATGTAAAAATGCATTGAGATGTATATAAAATTGTAAAATGGACTTACTATGTATAAATATGAATAACATGTTAAACCACATTGAACAATAATGTCAATAAAACATAAAAACATAGTGTTAATAACATTATATACATTTAAAATATAAAATATAAAATATAAAATATATAAGGTACATAATGTTACATAAACAAACAGACGTAGTTCCATCTACTGGCCATAATAAATATTGCACTCATTTCTCATAATTTTGCAGATCTTAATTTTAACACTGGGGTAAGGGAGATCATGTCATTTAACCCAGGGGGCTTACTGGCTTCCAAAACAATTTGCCAGTATAACTCCCTGTATTCCACCAGCGTCTCCCACATCCCATCCCTAGGATCAATAGGTACAACCTCCAATATAAAAAAATGAAATTCTGCTTCTAAACATACCTTAGTATGTTTGTATAGGGAATTTGTTTCACATTTAGTTCTTATATCATAAGTGTGCTCATAAATTCTCTGTTTGATTTTTCTTTCACTCTTCCCAACATAGAAAATGTAGTTGTATTATATTCAGCGTTAGTGGATTTTGTGTGAACTGTTCAGCTTTGAATAAACTGTGTGCCTACTTTAGCTGGTATTCGAGGTGCTTTGTGTTGGATTACAAGTGTACTTTGCACCTTCCGTGATTGGGTTCTAGTTTCTGTTTTTCGGATGGAATCACCAGCGACTAGTATGGTGGACAGTGGAGAGAAAGGAAACGAAATTGGGGAGCTAAGGAAGCTTATCGGGCAGCTCACACAGCTTGTTGGACTTTTGACACCAGTTAGCCAATCCATGGCAACGTTCTTGACGACGTATACCATTCCAGGGAACCAGGAAGTCCCACGGCGTTCAGCTTCGCATGAAGGAACAGCCGTTAATGATGGTAACGCTAACAGAGAGGTTGAGGAACAAAATGAAGCAGTTTTGGGACGTTTGGATGGCTTCCCTCGTATTTCCTTTGATGGACTTAATCGGAGACAGTCGCAGCAACGTAACAGAACTAATTGTGGTGGTGGAGAGTCTCAGAATCCACCTAATGCCAATGATGGAAAACCAGGTACTGAGAGACAGCTCAAAGACATTTTTAATGTTGTATTTGATTTTTCTTCTAAAAAGACTACCAGTAGTAACTTTATAGGCACATATGTGCAAAAGCTGGATGACTTGGACTATTTTTTGTATAAATTTAAAATGCTTGAGATGGACAACGCTTATTTAAAGTACTGTTTAGAGCTTAAAATAGTGCCTAAAGGTCTTAGGGTATGTAAGTATCCAAACAAAGTTGTTGAAGGCACTGAATTTCATAACCAGTTAATAGAAGCTTTCGATAACTGTGGATTTGATATAATGAAAGCTATTATAAGGAACAATGAATTTGAAATGAAGAAATTACAAGAAACAGTTGAATGTATTAACAGAAATATAACTAATGATTTGTTATTTACTGTTGATGAAAAGAGAATGAAATATCATAAGTTACTTAGTAATTTGGAAACTAAATGTATGGAAGTTAAGAATAGAAAACTGAATAAAATAGATAGGGACATCAATAAATATAAAGCTAAAAGACATTACCCTAAACCCAAAAACTGGGTGAGGAACAACAGAAATTATTATGAGAATGTTACTAATGAAAATTTAGAGAATGAAATGCCTTTACAGGAAGATTATAATACTTCATTCCCTCCTCTACGAAGGTCAGAGAGACTTATGTACAAGGAGCCTGTAAATTACAACTCAAAAAACTACAAAACCAGGAACTGGGGAGCTCAAGAGAGGAGACGACCAGTTTGGAAACAGTAGGTACATTAAATCAGGATGGTTTTAAATGGACATATAATGATTTTAACATTTTTAACTACTCAGAGACAGAAATAACCACAACATTTTTTGATTTATTTTCCAAAGGATTTGGTTTTATTCCCAAACAGAAAACTAATATTTTTAAACTGTTAATAGATATTAAATTATTTATTAGGAAGAAAAATCTTGAACTGTTTTTTAAAGGAAAGGAAATTAATATTTGTGAAGAGAAACCAGCTCGTAGAAGTATTTTTAATCCCCCTCTACACCCCCAGCTCAAGAACTTTGAATTAGGACTAGAGCAAGAGTTAAGAAAAACATTGCATAGACAAACAGTACATTCCAATTTAACTGGAGCTGAGCAGGAGACTTTAAAGTTATTAGGTGACAACAAAAATCTAAGAATTATGAAGCCTGACAAGGGCGGAGGCGTTGTACTGATGGATCATATAACCTATGAGGGCAAAATTTTGATATTTTGAATGATTCCACTAAATATGCTGGAATATCCATCAATGAGATCAATGTGGCATATAAGAAAATTTACGTCATATTAAATGATTTATTAATGGAAGGGTTGATTGATCTTGGTACATACAAATTCTTACACGTGGAAAAACCTAGAATACCTTCTATTTTTGGAATACCGAAGGTGCATAAGGATTTAAAAGACCCACCTTTAAGGGCAATAGTTTCATCGGAAGGTTCAGTTACGGCGCCCCTTGCAAAGTTTATTGACCAGAAAGTGAAAAAACTAGTCAGTGACAAACATTATATTTTAAAGGACTCCTGGCAATTTTTGAGAAATCTAGATGATGCACTTATTACTGACACTAAAGGATTTGGTACATTAGATGTAGTTGACTTGTTCACAAGTATTCCGCACGACATAGGCCTTGAATGGTTTGAGGAAATGTTAGTGGATTCTAAAGAAATTACACACAATGATTTCAGAACCATCTTACTGTTGATGGATTTAGTTTTGAAAAATAATTTTATCTTTTTTCAAGGCGAGTATTTTAAGCAAGTCAGAGGTGTAGCTATGGGGGAACATTGCGCTCCCACATATGCCAATATTATCATGGCATATTGGGAGAACAGGTTTATTTTAAATTCTACATACAAGAATAAGTGGATGTTATATTGCAGATTTCTAGATGATTTGTGTTTTTTATGGAAGGACACAGAAGATGAATTCAGGACGTTTGTGGAATATGTTAATGGGACCACTGAATTTTTGAGATTTACACATAATTTTAATGTGGAACAAGTAAATTACCTTGATGTTAATGTAGTGAGAACAGAAAAAGGTTTTAAGTCCAGAATATTTAGAAAAGAAACTTTCTCAAACTCCTACCTACACTACACAAGTTCACATCCACCTCATCAAAAAAAGAGTGTCCTGAAGGGACAATTAGTGCGATTATGTAGGATGACCTCTGATGATTCCACATTTATTAATGAATGTAAGGTATTGAAGGGCATGTTTTTGAACAGAGGTTATCTAGAAGAATTAATTGACAAGACCTACAAGGAGGTTACGGAAGGTAGGAAGGAAAGGTTTGCTCCTATTTTGGGCAAAATTGACAACATAGATGGTCTGAATGTACACAAAGTCAATGCAGGTGATTCAACTGACAATTACACCTCGGGTATAATTACTACATACGATGGACAATCAGGACTGATTAGGAAAATTATTGACAAGGAGTGGAAGAACTTTTCCAAGGTATCTGATTTAAGTCATATTTTCGACAAGGACCTAAAATATATCTATAGGAAGGGCAACAATTTAAAAGATATGTTTGAAAAAGGAGGAATGAAGGATTGGAATGGTACAAACAGTAACGAGAAAAAAGGTTTATTTAAATGTGGTACCTGCAACTATTGCCCCTACCTTATAACAGGGGATTCGGTCTATTTACAAGCTAGAAACAAAAAATTGACCTTACAAACATTTGCTAATTGTTGTACTAAAGGGATAATTTATTTAGTCCTGTGTAAAAAATGTGATGCTTTCTATGTTGGGAAGAGTGAAAGAAAAATCAAACAGTGAATTTATGAGCACACTTATGATATAAGAACTAAATGTGAAACAAATTCCCTATACAAACATACCAAGGTATGTTTAGAAGCAGAATTTCATTTTTTTATATTGGAGGTTGTACCTATTGATCCTAGGGGTGGGATGTGGGAGATGCTGGTGGAATACAGGGAGTTATACTGGCAAATTGTTTTGGAAGCCAGTAAGCCCCCTGGGTTAAATGACATGATCTCCCTTACCCCAGTGTTAAAATTAAGATCTGCAAAATTATGAGAAATGAGTGCAATATTTATTATGGCCAGTAGATGGAACTACGTCTGTTTGTTTATGTAACATTATGTACCTTATATATTTTATATTTTATATTTTAAATGTATATAATGTTATTAACACTATGTTTTTATGTTTTATTGATATTATTGTTCAATGTGGTTTAACATTTTATTCATATTTATATAAAGTAAGTTCATTTTACAATTTTATATACATCTCAATGCATTTTTACATACATTTACCTTTATATCAATGGGAAATTTTACTATTGGTTAATTCAAATTGGTTTAAGGGTATATAAGTGAGTGATTTAACAGATAATCACTATCTGACGAAGTTCAGGACGAAAACGTAGTTGTATTATATTCAGCGTTAGTGGATTTTGTGTGAACTGTTCAGCTTTGAATAAACTGTGTGCCTACTTTAGCTGGTATTCGAGGTGCTTTGTGTTGGATTACAAGTGTACTTTGCACCTTCCGTGATTGGGTTCTAGTTCCTTATTCACCTATATCACCACAGTTTCAATAGTTCAGCAAACAACATAACTACAGCATACATAGAAAACAGCAGGAATAAAGTACAGGCACCACTTCCTAACCACTTACCTCATGTAAATTCTGTGTATCTGTACATAGTTTCAAGGTCTCACTATTAAAAGCTAACTCTAAGGGTTGCTCACTAGCAAACCTCTGCAGAGAGATGAGCAAACTAATGGCTGCAGCAGCTTTTATTATCCAATTTCAAGGCTACAAAAGTGGTCATTATACATTACAACATGTTTCTGAATTGCACTTTTATCATCTAATGCACTTCATTGAGGGGATACTATGAGGCTGCTTCAACACTGTGCACCTGAACAAATACCTGCAAAGGGCAATGTGCAAGTATGGGCATATCAACATAAACCCACATGCACAAAGGAAGTCTGGACATCTAATTAGCATAAAGTCTGAATACCAAACAGAATATAACTCAAGGGATTCACACGTTCCATTTGCAGATGTATGCCTACCTCTGCATGCCTTTACATCATGACAACTGTCACATAGTGCCTGACATGTGAGGCTGTTGTCACATTATCACACTGTGGACATTGCTGCTGAGCAGGAGGTCCTACTATATGCGGGGTATGCATCCTATCATATTGCCCTGCATCAGCCCAATGAATATTCATACATGTGCCACATCCAAATGACATACCCAAGCCATTTGTAAAGTACACTAGTTCTGTCTTGTAGTACATATCACTTTACAGTACAGCGGCTGAACACCATTATGCTGATGGCTGTCTGTGTTGCTACCACTCTCTAGTCTGTCTTTAGTATACCACACTGATACCATATGCCTGTTGGCCCATATACTTAGTAATACTATCCATGTCTACATGACCTGCATTTGTCCCTGTCCCACATGATATAGTGACAATGGCACACTCAAACAAACCATCCACAGCCTCTAAAGTGTGCCCCCACCCATGCCAAGTGGTGCAGTACTACTGCACCCTTGTATGCATACCTTCCAGTAGGAACATATGACATTCTCAGTGTTTTGTTTCTTTGGCACTTATGTTACTATTTTCTGCAGTGACATTCACAGCTATACCTGTGGTGTGGCAGCTGTCCTCGCTCTGTCATTACCTGACCATCTCATGCAAGCTTACATCTGCCTTCAGGCCTGCCTGTCTGCTGGGTGGTGGAAGCCATGTCATGGGGGTGGTGACTTGAAAATGTCCTCAGTACCCTCTGGTGTTCAGACACTGTTGGGGATGTTGTAGTTCCCTCTGGTGATACTGTTGGGAAGTAACAGTTCATTACCTGGTGGGAATTGGTGGAGGTGATGGTGAACTTTGTAGACAGGTGGCTTGATATCCATACTAGCTGTTTGGAGAACATCCTGGTGTGACTTGTAGCACTGTCTGGCACTGCCTAGTGTGCCATCTATGGCAGGAATGAGTAGGGAGGGCAGTCATAGTCTTGACTGACCTGAGTCTGGTTTCCACCTAAGGCAGCACAGTCAGGAACTGGGTCCTACTTTATCCCCATCATAGTGTTCTCCTTCCTTGTATGGCACTTCAATTCCCAATTTGTTGCCTAATCCTCCCCTTTACCACATGGCTTTCCTTGTCAGTATGTGTGTTGATCCATTGTCAACCCCCATGTGGGTCAGCACCTCCCTTGTTGGTCTTTGTGTTTTCTCTTTATTTGAGTGCTCCTGCCTCCATACCTCTATCCTCTTTCTTTCTCCTGACTTCCCTTTACATTCTTCCCCATCATCCCTTCTTCCTGGAAAAAAATGACTCCTGACCCCCCAAATATATGCTGCCTCCCTGTGTCCACTCCAATACTTTGCTTCCTTGTGTCTTTCTGTATGTTCCTCTGCTTGTTCTTCCCCTTTATGACTTTCCTATACTTCACTTTCCTCTCTTAATAGGGAAATTGCTGTGAGACATTTATTTTGGTCACAACAATTCTAACATTGCAAGGCTTTGAATTCTAGGGATATTTCTTTACATAGGAGGTTGTGGTGAATGACTTAGGATGGGATTTATACTTTACATGTGTTTGCTCTTTCTCTGTAATTGTCTGCACACCATAGAGATAGTGTATTTAAATAGGTCGCTTTGGAAGATACACCCCTAATATGGTGCTACAGGGAGTGGGTTTAGTCTCCCTGCAAAAAACATTTAGTGACTTTTACTTTCATTTTGATATAAAATGCAATTTTCATCATATGACATTGATAGATTGGCTGTTATTGTTGTAAAGGTCATCAATCTATCAACATGAATTATACCTCTCTCTCTACATATTGCACTAATATCAGTAAAAGGTTATGGTTGTAATAACTGGAATGCCAGTGAAAGAATTTTAGTATACACTGTCTTTTCAAACTGTTGCTAGCATGATTATTAGCTTGAATAAAAACCTGCAAGAATGATATGAAATATAAAGGATTAATTTCAAAAATAGTATAAAATGCAAAAAAATAGTAAGTGTGCTGGCAAGCATATATAGCTTAGTTAGATTTTGGCGTCCATGTAAAGGAGTATGTTATTGAGAAACAAAGTCTGTAAAAATAACTGCTCAGCTGGCAGCTGGAAGGACATCAACAAAGTAAAGAGATGTAACATCAAGTTTCAGATAGTGCTAGAACAACACGTTTCAGATAATTCAAGACTGAGTTTCCATGGATCATCAAACTACAAAGAACCAAGGACAAGGGAACAAAAGACAAAGAAAGAACTGTGATATATCAGACTCTGAAAAAATATCAGACTTTTTGGTATAAATATGAGTGTAACAGTAAACAAGCTTTGGTAGTTTGCCATAGAGAGCTGACAGCATCTGTGCTGCATGCTTGTAGATCCAAAAGGAAAATGTAATAGAAAGCGTATTAACTGAAGCAGTTATCTGGGTGTATTTATTGTACTTAGTACAATACAGTAATAAGACTAGTTGATCACAATAAGTAGTTAAATATACTTTGGTATGCTTGCATGTAAATGCAAGTAACAGCAAGAAAGCAGCAAGAAGACGTCATATAATTTTTCAGCCAACAATGGAATATCACCACAAAGAACGAAAATTCCAACGTCAAGTCACACTTTATTACTAAAAGCAAAGCTTTCAGGTAATCACCCTTTCTCAGTGCTAATACATTTCTAAAACACATTCAGCTTTTTAAGAGCATGAAGCATTACATGACCACAGCCAGCATATCACATGATACTAACAGTTAAAACATTAAAATGATGTAAAGCTTTTGCTGCTGTATTTTCACCAATACTGGTTTAATGGTAGCAGCACTATTAAGATCTGGTTCTGAGTCTGCACATAGCCTTACAATCCATTCATACTCCTTGTTTTCTAAATAATTATTAACATCACCCCCCAATCCCTCTTGTTACTATATCAATAACCCTATATTTAAAAAAGTGACGAGCTCCACTGCACATAATGTGTCAACTTAAAGCATTGTTTTCACTATTCTTCTGCATATCTGACTTGTGCTCTGTGATTCGTTCTTTTAATGTTCTTGTGAAAACAAGTAATATGAATGGATTGTTAGGCTATGTGCAGACTCAGAACCAAGTCTTAATAGTGCTGTTACCATTAAACCAATAGTGGTGAAAATGCAGCAGCAAAAGCTTTAAGTCATTTTAATGTTTTGTTAGTATCATGTGATATGCTGGCTGTGGTCATGTGATGCTTCATGCTCTTATTTAAAAAGCTGAAAGTGTTTTAGAAATGTATTAGCATATTGCACTAATAGCGAGAGATGTATTAAAAACGAATATATTGCTGGTAGCAATTTTTTTTTTTTTTTATTTTTTTTGTGTGTGTAGGTATTTTAATAAGTATGATCTTAAAGATATTATGTATTTATAGATGCTGTGTGGCTTTAAGAGATTTTTTACTTTTTACAAGTGTTACTACTGTTGTGTATAAAAGAAAGAAAGTAAAGAAAGTTAACGATTCTGGGAGATTGGTTGTATCAATCAATTTAACTGCTGCTTTTGTGGTCTTTTGTGGAAAAGATTTTGTGCTTAAAACTTGCGCCCTGCTTTTTCTCTGTACTACTGTTTATTACTGTTACTGCTGCACTGTTCTGCTGCTAAAACTGCGCTGCTTACTGTTTCTGTGTTTTTGCTGCTTCGCTATTGTTATCTTCTGCGCCGCAGTTATCGATCCCCAATTCTGATTATATTGCACTAATGCCATAAACTAATATGTTATATCTCAGGCATGTCTAACCTTCATCATTCCTGTTAATTAACAAAAAGCACTCATCCTAATGAACATGAATCAAGGAACTCTTTCAATGACTGATCATCTGGTGTTTACTTAGAATCTACTGCAGTTTTTATTGGCTGTTTTTCGGACTTTGCACTTTTATTTCTTACACTGGATTACATTTATGCCACATAAGGCTTATCTTGTTTTGATTTTCTTCAGTTAGTCCTGGGCAGGGACTCTTGATCAATAACAGGTTTGGATAAGTAGCACTGGGGTTTTCTCCATTACAGGTGGCCTGAGAAATGTTTGACAATGTCCTTATCTGGTAGAGGTGAAAGTCTCTAAAGAAACAAAGGTATTATCTAGAAATATAGAAAATAAACATCAATGAGGCTCGAGAAGCACTAGTGAATAAAGGGAAAGTAACTAAAAGAAAAAAGAAAAATCCTAATAGGAAAATATAGGAAAAGGCATGGGAGATCAAGAAAGACTAGGGGAAAAGACTAGGAAAAAACAGAGGTACTGAATGAATCTTCAGTTTTATCTTTATGAAGGAAAATAAGAGGAAAGTAGCATGAGACAGAAGAGGACAGACATGAGAATAGGCACACAGGAGGTGAGAAGGAAGCTGGCTTATCTAAGGACCTAATGGAAAGTAAAGTACAAGAATCAAATGGGTTGCTTCCCATGTTCCTCAAAAATCTGCCTACTTTACTGACAGATTCTGTGACAGAGACTGGCCACTGCAGAAAATTCCAAAGACTGGAAGACAGCTAGTGTGGTAGAGCTGAAGCCATTTTGGTGGTGCAGAGGGATAAAGTCCTGACTATGACCCTGTTGACCCGGGCTTGAATAGCAGCTCGGGCAACTGATGGAGTGGCAGGGAGGGAGGGATGTTTCCATCCCTGGGAGAGAGAGTGGTCTTGGTTGTGTCTCCTGTAGTGATCCCTGGCAGAGGCTGAGGATGTTGCAAGTGGAGGAGTGGTTGAAAAGGGGAATCAGGGTGAGGACATGGCTGAGCTGTCATGGTGGTTGGGTGGAACACCACATGTTCCCATTCAGCACCTATCCCTAAGCTGTTATCATGGGATCTGCATGGGAGGGAGGGAGAAAAGGTAGGCCATATAAGAAAAAACAAGATATTCACACCAAATATTGCATGAAAACACCCACAAGAAACCACCACCCACCCATAGCTTGAAGATGAACAGCATGACCCCCAGGATGCTCTAAGGTTCCTCGCTGGCCCTGGCTATAAGTTTGAGCTTTTAACTAAAGGTGACTGGAGTGCCGGTAGGTCCAGCAAAGGAAGTGAGGCATGGGACAGCTGACAAAGTGATAGAAGGGGAAGGAAAAAAGGGAAACAACAAAAAAGAGTGGTACATTTGTACAGAAGGGGAAAAAAATCCAGGGAACTACAGGAGCATTAACATAACAGCAGTGGCAGAATACTGATGGAAAGGCTAGTTATTCCCCCTGCAGGAAAAATGACTAGAATGGCAAAGATCAGGGTCTCATAGCTATAAGCAGCTGTCGGTCAAGCTTGATCCAGTTTTATTACCGAGTTACAGAAAAACTTCAAAAGAGAGTACCAGGAGACATGGAATACCTAGCCTGTGTCCCACACAGGCAAATGATAAAGAAACTGGTGGGGTTGAAGGGGATGGAGTATGATCAAAGCTGAGAAACTATTGCACGGTTGAATTATAGGACACAAAGGGATGTACTGAGTGGAACTAAACCTTTATCTGTCATGCTAAGCAAAATGCTAGATATGTGGGCAAATCCTTGACTTATGGTAACAGGCAATAATATTACCACTTCACAAAGGGATTGCCATCAGACCCACCTAGTGGTGGACCTATCACCCTGACTGGTATTCTCTATAAAATTATGGAGAGAGTTTTAATGAAGCTTATCCAAAATGACAATGAGGATATACCTCTGTTAGGAATGGAACAGTATGGGTTTGTTAAGGGGAGATTTTGTCTTTTGAATCTTATAGCCTTCTTTGTAGAGGTAACAGCACCACTTCATGAAGGGATGACAGTGCATACTGCCTATTTTGTCTTTACTAGGTATTTCAAAATTACTTCACACAACAGTGAATAATTGACAAAAAAATACATTAATTGTCAATGACTAAATCAATGGCTAAAACACTGGTCAAACAAAAAGACAGCAAGTCAGGAATGGGGGTGTGTCATACTTATCTATCCTAATAGAGCACAACAGTGGTGTCCCACACAGGGTTTGCACTAGGGCAGCACTTTTTTTTTTCTTTTTGCTCTATTCTTAGATGTAACAGTGGAACATGGAATTTGAATAACCAAATACAATGATGAAAGCAACCCAGCATGGCTGGAGAGTATAGTGCAATAGGAAATGCAAGTTTGGTAGGTGTAATTTATTTAACATTTGTTTACCAGGAAAGTCCGACTTGGAACAAAGCCAATTTTCAACAGAGGCTGGGGAGAAATGCTGTAGACGCATGTCTTTAAAACATAGGAGAAAACCGGAGCACCTGGAGGAAACTCACATGAATGCAGGGAGGACACGTGACTCTGCACAGAAGGCACCGCAGCTGAGAATCGAACTGGAGAACCTCTTGCTGTGAGGCAACAATGCTACCGTTGCAGCACTGCACTGTCCAGTAAGCTATATCTCAATGCTTTGCTATGTAGTGATGCTATAGTACAGAGCACTTCACCCCTCCTAAGCAAGGGTGCATTTCCCATCCCAAACACAGGAACTTTCTCTCATCTTGAGCACAGGAGTACATAGTGCAGAATGATGTAGTATGCAGTTTAACAAAAACAGGATGACTAGTGTCCTCTGCTGCAAGCTAACACCACTCATACGCAAATCTCTGTGAATCACAGCAGTTCATATTGGAGTACTCTACACTGTATGCATGATGCTTGTCTGCATCAATGTATGGTGTCTTTAAATAACTAACTCAGACTTCAGTTCTTACAAGCCAGTGTAGCAAGCATCTAGGATTTTGGCTCCACTGCAATACATTCCTACATATAATGTGGTCCTGCTTTTCATTTGTAATTCTAAAGTGATGTAACATGGCAGCCTTTAACTCATCACTATACAGCATGTCTTACACTTCTGTTGATGACATTTACCTGCAAACACACATACCTTTGCCCTGCCACTGTAAAGTAATGTCATTATTTCATCTGCTATCTGTTATGTCAAGAGCTTAATATTTAAACTGTAATTATTCAAAATGAGAATCTCTCTTTACTATCTAACTCCTTTGCTATTTTCATGCACTTATTTATATTTTATAGCACATTACTATTTACATTAGTGCACCTCCTTCTCTGGCTATTCCTGGCTTGTACTGCATTGTCTGAGAAAGAAATCTGGACAAATCCATAAATAAAAGTGGAACAAAGGGCCAAAAATAGTGACTTTTTTTAAATATCGCTGTTACAAACTTAGAAAATTGATAGAATAAGAGGTTTTGCATTAAATTAATTGTGCTTCTCCAAACAAAATGCAATAGCTGGCCCATGCATTCTAAAACATCACACCTGTGCTGACTTCAGTGGTGGCCCACTGCTTGCTCATTCATTTAATCACAGTTCGTATCAGACACGTTCACTCTTCAATTGACTTATCTGTTGACCAGACTTCATATTCTTCTCATTTAACTCATTCACAGTTATGCATTTTATGTGCTATTCATTCAGTTTGACCAGTCATCTTATGTTGAACCATTATCTGACAAGTCTGATTAAGTGAACAAGCTACGACTGACAATTTTTTTACTTACTCTAAGGCTTTTCAAGCTTGACGTTAGTCATATTAGTTTAGAGTATTCAGGATTTGAAGCTCCCTGCATGGTGGGAAGGGGCTGTGTTGCCAGATTTGGGAGACTGACTGTTAGTAAAGCCCTATAGCTACAGATACATTCAGCCAGTAAGTTTCATTTCAATTATTTCATTTATATGTGATACATTAGGCAATAGACTATTTATAGTGTAGCAAGTTAACATAAAATGGTATTCACATGTGAATGTGGCACACAACATTTAATTTTTGACCTTCTCTGCTCACACAATTAAGTCCCTACTCACCCTTATGCCAAAGCCACATTGCCATCTAGGGCAAGAGTCAGGCCAAGGTGAACAATCACTCTTGGGTGGTTTGAATTTTTTTCAGTCCTACTCTTTGTCCACTCCCAGACTTGGCATTTGGTGTCATTACAGCACTACATTTGTAGATGAACTCTTGATATCTTGATTCACAGAGATAACTTACTAAAAGGATACAAGACCTAAACAACCTGTTCTACATGGACTGATTCAAAACCCTGTCACTATACTCAGTATCCT
This sequence comes from Protopterus annectens, assembly GCF_019279795.1. Lineage (NCBI taxonomy): Eukaryota > Metazoa > Chordata > Ceratodontiformes > Protopteridae > Protopterus > Protopterus annectens. The sequence continues at coordinate 575,639,813 of NC_056746.1, forward strand.
ACAAACTGCTAAGATATGACCTATTTCTGGCATATAAGGCAACCTCCAACTCATTACTGATGGATTTACTGCAGATCAGCAAGTCAAATGGCATCAGAAATACTCAATCTAGGGATCTAAACCTCTTCTGCAACATCAGCAGAATGGTTTGGAGGGACCGTTATATTTTGCAGATGATACCGCTGCTTTGGAACAGACTCTCCATCCACATAAAACTAAGTTCATCACTGTCCATTTTCAATTGCAACTTAGATCTTTGCATGGGAAACAGAAAATTACTACTAATGGACAGAGGTAGCTCTTAAATGCTTTATCCTATGCATGGGTCCCCTCAAAATATCTATGCTATGATCCCAGTTATTCTTATTATGAGTAACATATAGTTGTCAACCATGAGATGGGCAAGGTCAGTCTATAATGAAATAAGACAGATTATTTCAAGCACAAAAGGGGAAGTTGGCTAGGATTAAAATGGCTTGCAAGGGCAGATAGCCCTTACCTATGAATCTATGAACTTATGAACATATGATGTGTTTCTTCATATGTATGGCAAGACTGAAGCCCGTGGCTTCCACTGTGGATTATAGCCATGTCAGAAGACCTCATCCCTCCCCATATTATATATGCCTGCAAAATGCCACTCATTTCCATTCCCCAGCTGACTCCACAGAGATTAGGACCACTAATCATTTTGAATGCTGTTTTGATACTGTGGTCTATGCAAAATTTGATCTGGAAATTGTTTAACTTTCCTGTGAATTGGAATAAGTCTGTGTACTTCTGTTCCAACTGATTACATACTGTTCTGGTTTTGCAGCTATTTGAGATAGACCCGAAGATCTTTATCAGCCCCAAAAATATTGCACTACTGTAAATGGGAATAATTTGACATTTCCTTTAAGACATAAACTTCTGTTTTTTACCTTCTTTGAGTATGTTGATATTTACATAGAAATGATTTCGCTGTGCAGTATTGTAACACTGGTTATGATTCTAGTTCTGTAAAAATCTTAGCTTTTTTTTTTCTTTTTTACTTAATATGCTTTATATCCCTTTGTGGCAATCTTTGATCTGCAACCACCAAGTCAAACCCTTGGTCATGACCATGGCTACTCAGTGGCATCCTCTCAACTTATTACCTCTTCATCTTCCATTTCTTTATACTGAGCTGATCACTATGAGGCAGCCTCTCACCATGCCCTTGGCAGGGTCTTCCTTCTTTAGGAAATGTACCCTTACCAGTTATCTTATATGCACCCTATCTGGCTCATGGGATTGGCTGTTGTTGAGGCTAGTGACAGGAATTTTGCAACATTAGGAGGCCATCAATAGACAAGATGTGGAATTCATACAGTGAGATCCTCACTACCTGTATGCAATTTCTGTCTGTCTCCCCAGAGAGGGCAACATCAAGGTATCCCTTACTCATGCTGCTTACTTCCCACTACTACTGCATACTATTGCTGCACTCAACTTTCCACTAGGAGCTGCCAGCAGAGTGAATGTATCCTTAACCCTCTCCAGGAAAGTGAGTTGGCTAAGTGTTCAGTCTTAACTCCCCACCCCACAACACAGCCACAGCCAACCCTCCAGCTAACAAGGCTGAAATTCAAAACCAGGTTGCTGGCATCTCAGGCAGAAATAAAACTTCTGTACCAGCAGCTCAGCCTCAGAAATTGTGTTTATTAGTGATCCAGAATCAGTACTGAAGTAAAATATTTCAATTTTTAACAATGATTTAACTTTATGCTTATTCTGAACTACTCAGTACAGGACAGACATAATTATCAGCATCACTTCAACAATAGTAATATGTGTGGGAGATTAGTTTTTATGATTTTCTAGGTGGACTTTTTTGTGTAAATGAGTAGTTTATGCATTTATGTTAATCTTCGTTTGCCTTTTTTTTTTTTTTGCGAGTGATCCATTTGGTAAAATGGTTATACCTCCCACAACAGAATCATTGTTTCCATTAGTAAGACAGTCTAGAGGTTGAATCTGCCTCTACAATTCTTGCACTTATAATATTGTATGATTTTCTATGGAGTCTTTGATGTTGAGATGTTGTTAAATCCTTGTAATGTTTGAGCATTGTGAAGTAGATACTGAGGTAACTTCTAGCTTTTAATTTTTTTCAGTAGTGTTTACTTGTCTTTTTGGCAAGTACAATTTAGTTAAATGAGGATACTCAGGACAAGTGATAGTCCACCTAGATAATTCACATAACCTGAATTGTTTATCCTTAAACTAAGAATCAACTGTAGGGCTGTTGCTTTCACATATTTCTAACCCATAAGCTGTGCAATGGTATCCATGAATGCAACAAGAATAGTTATTTTTAAGAAAATCTTAAATCTTTCATCTATGGGTCCTATGATTATTTATCTGCAGTCATCTGTAACCCCCCTTTACTATGTAATCATTCCTTTCAAACATTTATTGGCCATAATAAGCTGACATGAAAGGCTCACCCAGACTCTGCTACAATTTGCTGTGAGAGAAAGGGTAGTTTGCTTTTTATTTGTTGTATTTTGTATTACTTTATTGCTTTTTTCTATTTTGTATACTGTGATTTTTCTTTACACTGTGTTTTACTTGTATTCTGCTTTTAACTGCATATTAAAACTTGAAAAGTGACCAAAGCTCTGTCTCTTGTGAGTCAGACAGAAATTTTTCCTACCCTCCCACATGGTTACTGTTGTGTTCTTAAACACCACTGTCTTTCTAGTTGCCTGCCCCTTATGTTAATTTGACCATATATCTCATTTTCTCTCTGCTTTTACTGGCTGATGTGAGTAAGCACAAAATTATCATTTTGTGAAATCACTCCCCTTCAATTATTTAAATTTATTGGCCATCCTACTGTATTCCATAGTACCAGAATACAAAAGTGACCACCCCCTTTCAATCTATCTTGCTGTTTAAAAATAGTGACTCTCCACTAAAACCTAACTTTTTAGACCTGTAAAACTTAGGTTACCTACTTTCACATCTAACTCCTCTAGTGCACACTGCGGTGTTTAGGATAAACTATTTTTTCATCTTACCTTTAAGCATCTATTGCAAGACCACCAGTTATTGGAAGGCCCACATTCTGTCTCTCAGTAGTCATCTTGGGATTACTTTTTCTATTTTCTCCTGGTGAGAGAAGTGCAGTTACATTATTTCCTGGAGACTGTTGATCACCAGAAAGCTTAATAACTGCTTTATAGGTGACAGCTTGGAATCTGTGCTTATATTCTGATCCTGGTGAGAGTAGGAGCACAGTACATTTATTCCTGACTCTTTCTGGTTGGAGAGTGAGTGTCTGTGCTTAACATACCTGATTGGTGTGGTTGCTATTCGAGGCATCTACCAGAAAAAGGCTACAAGCCTGCAGCCCCTTGCCTCATCTGGGACAAGACTGTGGATCACCAAACAGGCAGTGGCCTGCTTCTCTTTTTGGGATTGGTGCTAACATTTTGTTTCTGGTCAGAGAAGAAGCAAAGGAGTATTGTATCCCAAAACAGTGAAGCTGTGCTGAGACCAGCATTAGTAGTAGCCAAGCAGTAGCCATTCATGCGACTCCCCTCTTTTCATGATTGTTGACAAGCTAATTCTTTATTTTTCAGTAAGTACTGCTTGATTTCTTTCTAACTTCAGAATATCTTCCCAAATACTTCATCCTTAAATTTTCAGGGTCTATGTATTAGACTTGGCAGTGATCTGTACAGACCGACTCAGGCACCTTGAGTGACATTTTTCCTGTAAAAGGAATATATAAGGAAACAGCTCCGGTACTCAGTAATAATGACCATCCCTCCTGGCATGTCTAAAGGTCAGTTCCCTGTGCTTTCTCCTATTAACCTGGTGAACCTGGGCATTCTGAGGCAGTGTAGCAACTGCATCAGTTACACAGACAACCCTCTCTTCTTATCTCCCAACACTCAGACTTATTAGAGATGCACTTATATATCCAAATTGGAAGCCATGCACTCTCAAGCCAAGACCAGAATAGCTGGACAAGAGGAGAAGGTCAACACCTGTACCACACCATATGCAACACATAGCCCTCCAGAACACCAACCATCACAGCTCTCACATAAAAACACAAACCACACACCTACCTTCATGGAGGCTCTCAGTCAAAATCTACCCAAACAGCAGATACTTCCAAGGCAGAAACACACTTGACCACCACAACACAGCACAGATCACAAGACACATAGCTCACCTACACACTGTGCCCCTCAACCTAAGCCCCTAAGGCAAAACAGCTTGCCCAATACACTAATCATAGGTGACTCAATAGTGAGGCACACTGATGTCCCACTCACTAGGTTGAATAAGGAGAAGGTAACAGTCAGCTGTCTATCAGGTGCCAGAATATGACACATAACACATGCACTCAGGTCACTTCACAACAAGTACGACTGTCACTGTCCATGTGGGTGTAAATGACCTGAGACGCACCTCCCTGGACTACATGAAAAGAGACATGGAGGAGCTCTCAGATTATGTGGCCCAGGCAGGTATGACCCTAGCCCTGAGCAGCATCCTACCATCGCCCAGAATGATACTGCAGTACAAGCAGAAAATGACTGACTTCAACAATTGGCTAAGTTTCTGGTGTCATTCTATGCAGATCCAGTATCTGTCTTCTTGGGATGACATGATTGACAGACCTCGATGATTTGCCAGAGATGGCCTGCATCTGTCACCCCTGGATTTCCGGATACTGGCTAAGGTTCTTGCCATCCCTATAGTGCCTTTTTAGGCGATGTTCCAAAGACCAAATTACCATCATAACAGCTATAAATAAATGCAATCTGAGGGTCATGCTGCTTAATGCTAGAAGTCTAAATCTCAAGATGCACTTGCTTGAAGCACTCCTCAAAATGGAGAACATCGACATATGTGCTGTAACTGAGACATGATTTAAAGCAGCAGAGAGTACCCCTGTGCTATCAGGCTATAATCCATTCCACACCTTTTGAACCCAGAACATGGACCAAAGCTCCAAAGGCAGTGGTGTCTCCATATTCATAAAGTATATGCACACCTCCAGACTAATAACCCAGCATAATGCATCTGAGATACTTCAGGTACAACTAACATTGGGTAAGATGGCAATTCAGGTCATAGCCTGCTATAGGTCCCCAACCATGTCCCAAGACTCTCACTCCATGTTCCTAAGCACCCTGGAAGCTATTAGGGTCCAGCCCAACACTCTCATACTAGGTGACTTCAACTACCCCTCCATCAACTGGGAAAACTACTCATGCACCAATACACTGGCCCAACACTTCCTGGAATTCATCAATTCCAATGCCCTGGACCAGCTCATTCTTACACCCACTAGAGGAAGCAAAATCCTTGACCAAACATGGGCAACCATTGCTCTACACCAATAGTCAATTCCTCCCTGGTTAGATCCGACCACAAACTAATCACCATGGAAATCCACATCTCACCCACACCCCCCTCAAAGGTAACCACCATAAAAAAAGTTCTCCAACACTGACTCTGGGCTCCTAAAAACAGAGGTGGCTAACTTCACGGCACCCATGTCAATGGAAAATAGATGCATGACTGCCAAATCATACACCAATGTACTGTACGAACACATACATAAATACACGGAACTAGCCATACCCAACAAAAACCAAGACACTCTCCTCCAAAGAAAGGAAGCCAATCTAGTGGTCCCCTGCCATTAATATACTCTACAACAGAAGGAAGAAACTGTTGCAGAAAAAGGTGAAGTCCCAAGACTGGAAAACTCCCTTATTAGCCTCAACAAAAAGTTGAGATCCCTCATCAAAACCTCTAAAGCCAGCTATGAAGGCAGAATTGTGGCAGACACTAAAAACAACCACAAAGCCTTCTATAGTTATATCAAGAATATCCATGGCAATACCCAGGTTTGCTCTGAGTTACTCCACAATAGTACCTGCCATACTGAGCCAACAGATATTGCCAACATACTGGCCAACAGATTCAGTGCCAGCTTAACCCCCCACAAAGGACCAATCACAATACCGGAGGAATTCCAGGCACCAAGCATTACTGCAGCACAGGTTAAAGCTGTATTGTCCAAAGCCAAGAATGCAGCCTCCATGGGACCTGGCAAATTCCTGGATGTGTTCTACATGAACTACAAAGTGAACTGGCCTCACAGCTGTGTGCCCTGTTCAATCACAGCCTCACCTCAGGCTTTGTCCCTATCAAATGGCGCACTGCTACAGTCATCCCTCTCCATAAAGGGGGAGTGACTACAGACCCTGGAAATTATCACCCCATTAGCCTGATAAGTCTGATATGTAAGGTTATGGAGTGCATCATCATAGACCTAATTAACAAGGACATAGGGAATCTCCAAACTCTAGATCCCACACAATCTGGTTTTATGAAAGGTAAATCATATCTGCTCAACCTGGTTGACTTCTTTGAGTCAGTCACCAGAGCTGTGGATGAGAGCAAGGCAGTTCATACAGCCTACCTCGATCTGGCCAAGGCCTTTGATACCATTCCCCAATCAGAAATTATTGATAAACTCACCAAACTAGGCATCAACCTCTATAGCACTAGATGGGTTGCAAATTGGCTCACAGATAGAACCCACAGTGTGAAAGTAGTGGACTCCAAGCCAGACTGCAGACCAGTCACAAGTGAAGTCCCACAGGGATCAGTCCTGGGTCCTCTCCTGTTTGGCATCTACTTCTCAGAAGTCCAGGCCAACACAGAGGGACTCTGGCTGACCAAGTTCACAGACAACTTCAAGCTGGGAGTCATTATTAACTCCCCAAGTAGACATCCTACAGAAAGGACTCACTGAGACCAATGACTGGTGTCAAAACCATGGCCTTAAGATTAATGCCAAAAAATGTGTCGTCATCCCCTTTGGGAAAAACTCAGATCCCACTAATTACCACATTGATGGGAGCCCACTGAACACTGAAGGCATTATAAGAGATCTAGGGACACAGGTTGACAGCAAACTCTCCTTCAACCACCACATTGCCACTGTGGTCACAATGCCGTATGTGGCACATTTTATTACCAAGGGTTTTGCATCCAGGAAGAAAGAGGTAATCATCTCTCTCTACTCTTCCCTCATTAGGCCAGTCATAGAGTATAATTCCCCATTTGGCATGTACCTCACTAGACACATGCAACAGCTGGAAAGGCCACAAAAGTACCTCACAAAGAGGATCCTAGGCCTTAAACACATGTCCTACATGGACAGACTCAAAAAACTTCAGCTATTATCTCTCATATCATCCACTAAGAGGCAATCTCTGCTTGACTTACAAAGCCATGTCTGACCCAGCTCTGTTAGAAATGCTACATCTAAAGAAATCCCAATCCCTCTGCACCACACCCTCCAGAGATTTCAACTTCATTACCAAAATCAACAGAGCATGCTGGAGGGACAGGTTCAGAACCCAGAGACTCCCCATGCTCTGGAATAGACGTCCCATACATGTCAAGCAGAGCACTTCACTGGCCTCTTCAAGAGAAATCTTGATGAGTGGATGGGAAATAGAAAGTTCACCCCGGGGATCACTCCAGTGGCTCTACTTGATAGAGGCATTGGGAACTAATGTCAGGTGGCACGATGCCAGGGAACTTCTATCGGCTAGGCTTGTAAAGGCTCCAGGCCCATTAGCCTAGTACACATCTATGAACCTATGAGAAAACATGCTGCACAATTACCAAGCCTCTGTTCTTTTTCAGATGACACTGGCCTGTTCAGAATTTAGCAGCATGACAACCCCACTCTTCTTAGTGTGTCACATTTTATCCCAAACCACTGTCATTATGCTTTTATTTAGATCAACTACTGCAGAAAAAAACATAATCACTGAAAATTCACTGAAAACTAAATACATTTAGTTTTTTTTTATTTTATTCATATCTTTATTACAACAGTATGGGTATTATTTTCTGTGGTAGTTGAGGAAAGTAAATACACCATTACTTGGAAATGAGATAAAAACAATAAGTGAATCTTCTGTCTGGTGTCAGCTAAATGACATTGCAGTTACTGTTATTTATTTTATATATATATATATATATATATATATATATATATATATATATATATATATATATATATATATTTATTTGTTTATTTTTTATTCCCCGGTATCCACACTGACCTTATACCCTACCCACCTGGCTGCTCCATTGACCCATTTGTTCTCCAAAGGTGAGAGCCCTACAGCCATTCATTCCTCCAGAGCAAGAGCTGAGCAAACCAGTAATGGGAGCCATCATGCATGCATCAGGGACCAGGTTCTATCCCCTCCCATGGTGATTTGGAAGCTCTTCCATGGCTTCTCACAGTGGGCACTTGAATGCTACCATATAAACACCATTGTCATGGTAAGTGCACACCACTACACCAGAGGTTTACTAGGCTCCTTGCTGTAGGTATTATACCCTCCCCAAGACAAACAGGCTGACATCGACTGCTCCCATCCTCCCTTGCCTGGTCATAAAAGCAATCATGCTAACAACTGCTGTTACCTTAGCAACTTATCCAAGTTCTTCAGTGCTGAGTAACTGTTCTTTGGATGAAAACTGCAGTTATGCATACTTCTTTGAAGGCTCCAGATGTCAGATAAGTCAGTGAAGGCAGAAAGATACCAGTACATACAGATTAATAAAATGTAAAGCAGAGAGAAATGAATTATCAGAATTATGTTGTTTATTTAATGTCTGCCAAAGGAAAAAAACTTCAAAGACCAATTCACGTAAGGTTCAGGTATGGCACCTTTTATTACTTGCAGCAAGGAGACAAAAACATGCACATACAGGATTTTGCCTAACTACTAACAAGAAGTATGCTTTTCTTATACTGTTCTACAAAATGTTGCTTTCTATAGTTCACGTAATTAAACACAACTTTCTGCATTATTCTACAGCAGATGTTACTCAGATTTTCTGCTGACATGACTGGATTTATGAAAAACATTTGAGAAAAACAACCTGACCTTGGGGGCTTTAGCACGCTACAAGCTTCTATTGTGTAGTTCTAATACATGTGTTACATTTCAAGATACTTTTCTAGCTTAGACACAAGTAAACGCTGATTGCAGTTCATATGTTTTCAAGCAGTCTTTGTTCTTATTATCAATAGCTTCTGCAGCTGTGTATTTTCTCACAGCATAAGCGGAACCCCTTGTCTAAATCCCATAACATTAATACAAGTGATACATCTATTTATTATTTTCCTGACACAAGCAGAAATTATCTGCTTCCCTGTAAATTTCCAGAGCATAAGCAAAGATTATAACTGTGCATATTTCATGACAATACAAGATTAGAAAGCTTCTGCAGTTTGTACAGATTTATGCAGTGTGAAATAGAATAAATGTGTTAACCCATTTCAAACCTTAAATGCACTAAGCATATTACTAATACATACACTAATACATATTTTTCTAACATTTCCCCCCTTTTAATACTTTTATTCTACTTTCAAAATAAGCATAAACAGTTTTTCTTCCCCTAACCTCTTCCTACTCAGGATGTGCAGTTAAGAGAGTCATTCAGTTTAAACTTATGAAAGCATTTTCAATTTTTTAACAGTTCTTCAAATTCAGCACCTTGATATAAGGTTTCTGAAACTGACATGTCTATAAAGTCTTTAATCAGTCTTTTCGTGCAGGGGATGCAGCAGCAAACACCTACCCCCAGTAGGATCATTCCTACACAGATGGCAATCAGAATGTTCATTAGGATACTGCCCCACCCCCCAATCTCTGGAAAAAGTCCGTCAATGGATTTGGTCCTGGTTTGGTCATGGCCGACACTTGCTGAATTACCTCAAGGTGTTTGTCTATCTCATGTTTATGGTCAGGAATATATGAACAGCACTACTCCTGGATTAAAGCGCAAGTACCTCCTTTCGCCGCTAGGGTGAAGTCAAGAGCCATGCGGTTTTGAAGCACTACAGTTCTCATGTCATTCAGTTCATCAGTCACCAATTCTAGAGGGGAAAAGGTTGCATTGCTCATTACTTCGAGAAGTTTAGACAGTTTTCTCAGCTCCCAGATCGATTTCACTGCTCCATATGCTGGTAATATACCTGCCCACGATATAACACTGTCACTCAAGTCCATGTGTGTCAGTTTATCACTTATAGAATGATGGTTTTTCCAGCGTGCATCAATTTGCCCCACTGGATTTACAGGTTTCTTGACGGGTTTCTTGACGACCTCTCGGACATTCCGAATTTTTCCTCGAGGTAAGACTGCCGTGTGTCGTATGGCCGGAACCAGTTAGCCCAAAAAACAACTGCCGAACCAATTCTCAGGTAACCACTTGCATGCTTTCCTACCACATACAAAATAACAATCCTCTACTTTAGTAGTAACTTTACTATGAATATACACTTGTCCTGCATGAAACATTTTTCTATCAATTATAGACAGTTGTTTATAAAGAACAGAATCATGTTTCACTTCATCAATTGTTTTGTGCATGAATTCAAAAAATGAATCATAGTTTGTATTACAATAAGAACCTGCGTTATTAGCTTTAGTGTAGCATCTATAAGGAACAGTCACATTGCAATTGCTCCAACCCACCTGAACAGTATCATTTTTATAAAAACACACAGTCCCTTTTTGTGGAACAGACAAGTCCAATGCTATTTTATCTTGTGATGTAACGTATCATAAATCAAGTTTTCCCAGGTCTCGTGGACTCCTAGGGGAACTGAAGTCATTAATAACCCCCCGTATGCTGTCAGCAAAGCTGTGTAAATCCAGCAATTCGAAACATTGAAAGTCTCAGCATACACATATTTGATGGCCTGGTAAGTGTTGAAGTTTGGGTGCCAGTCTATGAGCAATGCTTCACATTTATTCAGTTCAGTTTGTGTGGCTGAGAAAAGGAATGGCCGCAACAAAAAGATTATTGTCACTAGTACAGTTAACAGGATGATTATGCAATACTTCTGAGGAAATGGTTGTTCTGCATTCCTGTTTTCTCCAACTCTACAGAGTAGTTTTATTTGGATTTTTCTAGATTCTATCATTTTTGCTCTTGACATGTGACAAGATTTTTGTCCAGTTCAAAGTTCTTAACTAGTTTGCAGTGCATTAGGTGGATCCACGAGGCTCGCTCTGCGATTTTGACTGCAGTGGGTGTTGAAAGAAACACCTGGTATGGACCTTCCCACCTTGGTGACGTCCAATTCTTCTTTTTAACAGTTTTCACCCAGATCCAATTTCCTGGGATCACTGCCACTTCCGATGTTTCAGTTTGTTCTTTATCTGAAACAGGATTTGACTGCAACAGATGTTTAGAATTCAACAAATTTCTCATATATTCGGCTAGTGTACAGTCAGCTTCCTGGTCTGCGGGCATGAGAGGTTTCCACTGGGGTATATAATAAGCCCTTCAAAATAGTTTTTCAAAAGGAGTCAATCTGTCGGAACAGTTCTCATGCTCAACAGTGCCGGGGCAGACAGTACACCCAATTCTTTTCTGTTTCTGCTATTAATTTTCTTAACTTATTTTTTAATATTCCATTATGCCTCTCAACTAGCCCTGCAGATTGCGGATGGTATGCACAATGATTTTTTAAAGAAATACCAAAATGCTTACTTAACTGCTGTATGGTTTGGTTTACAAAGTGTGTACCGTTGTCACATAGATCCTTTCCGGAATGCCGAATCTAGGGATGATTTCTTTAACAAGGATTTTCGCTACTGTAGCCGCATCTGGATTTTTGGTCGGAAAGGCTTCCACCCATCTGGAAAACATATCTACAATGACAAGACAATACTTCTTATTTTCACATTTGTTCAATTCTATGAAATCCATACAAATAGTATGAAACGGATATGGTGGTGTAGGGAAACTCCCTTGCTTGGGCTTTAACGCCCCTTGTGCATGATGTTTGTTACAAATATGGCACATCAAACAAAATTTTTTAGAGTAGCTTGTAAATCCATATGTTGTGAACACTCAGTTCACCAGCTGTACCATCCCCCCTGTTGAGACATGGCATTGCCCATGGCTCAACAAGGCTGCATATCTAAACAAATTAGATGGTAGTATCGGTTTCCCTTCTTTAGAGATGTACAGCCCCTTTTCGAGAATTGCTCCTCGTTTTACCCATTTTTGTCTTTCAGCTTGCTTGTCTTTAACATTTCTAAGTCTAAAATCTCAGAGGGTTGTAGTTCCTCATTCAAAAGAAATACTTCTGAAGCTGCCTGTTTTGCAGCTGTATCTACTCTCACATTAACTTTTGAAATCCTATCTTGTTGCTTGGTATGAGCTGTGCATTTACAAATAGCTACTTTCTGAGGAAACTCAATAGATTCTAAAAGATCTAGAATAAACTGTGCATGATTAATAGGTTTGCCAGTAGATGTTATAATTCCTCGGTTTTTCCACTGTTGCGCAAAAACATGTACAGTAGAAAAAGCGTACTGGCTGTCAGTAAAAATGTTCACACATTTACCCTTTGCTAAGGTACATGCCCGTGTCAAGGCAATCAATTCTGCTGCCTGTGCAGATAAGTTGTGTGGTAAAGGTTTTGCTTCTATAATCTCAGTGTCAGAAACTACTGCATATCCTACTAGGTTCTGTCCTGCAGGACCCCTTTTGCATGAACCATCCATGTAGTATGTCACCTCGGCATCATCCAAGGGGACATCCGTGAGATCTTTTCTAGGTAGTGTCTTTTGCTCAATTACCTGCAGGCAGCGGTGTGGTGTGCCATCTGCAGGGGTTGGGAGCAAGGTAGAAGGGTTCAAAGTTGTGCATCATTCAATTGTCATGTGAGGTTGGCTTAATAATATGGCCATACAGGAAAGATGCCTAGCAGGGGAAAGATATGCTACTTTCTCTTGCAGTAAAATAATCGCAACTGCATGAGGCACTCTGAAAGTGAGAGGGTGGAATAAAACTACCAAGGCCGAAGCCTGTACTGCCATTGCAGCTGCAACTACTGCTTGTACACAGTGAGGTAAAGACCGTGCCACTGGGTCTAGTTGTGATGAATAATAAGCAATGGGGCGTTGCTTGTCCCCGTGCTGTTGTGTTAACACTGATGTCATATAACCATGCTTACAATCTACAGTTTGGAAAAAACGTTTATGATAGTTTGGTAATCCCAGAACTAATGAGGACGCTATTAACTGTTTCAGTTTGCAGAAAGCAGATTCTGCTTCTGGTGTCCATTGTAACAAGTCCTGTGCTGCCATAGGCTTTTTATATATCAGGTCAGTCAGTGGTGCAGATTCCAAGGCATAGTTTGGAATCCAGGTCCGGCAAAAATTAGTTGTGCCCAGGAAGGACATCATTACCTTCTTGGTAGTGGGTTTTGGTGCTTGTAAAATTGCTACTTTTCTGCCCTCATCTAATGTTCTACCCTCTTTGGATATTACATATCCTAGGTATTTGACTTGCTTTTTCCAAAGCTGCAGTTTGTTTTTGTTTACCTTATGTCCTTCAGAGGCTAAAAATCGTAATAGCACTATGGTATCTTCTTTGCAATCTTGCTGGGTGGGGGCTGCCAGCAGGATGTCATCAACATAAAGTAAAATCTGACTGCCTCTTGGTGGGGTATATCCCACCAAGTTGTTTGCCATTTCTTGTGAGAATATTGTTGGACTTTCACAATATCCCTGTGGTAGTCTCGTATATGTATACCTTTTCCCCTGAAATGTGAATGCAAACCAATACTGACTGTCAGGGTGTATCGGTATCGAAAATAATGCATTGCTGATATCTACCACAGAAAAATATTTCTGTTGAGGTTTTAAATCATTCAACAGGGTGCGTGGGTCTGGCACTGTAGGTGCCCTTGGTATTACTGCGTCATTTACAGCTTGTAAATCTTGGACCATACGCCATTCTCCATTTGTTTTTTTAACAGGAAATAAGGGTGTGTTACATGGTGAATAGGGAGATTCCACCAGCACCCCTTCCCTAAGTAAAGCTGCTATAATAGGTTTGATTCCTACCTCTGCATCTTTTCTTAGGGGATACTGTCTTTTCTGTAGTCTAAATGCTGACTTTGGCGTGATAGTAACTGGTCCCGGTGTACGAATAAGTCCTTCATCTGACTTTCCTGTTGACCACAGAGTTTCTGGTATATTCTGTAAGGCATTCTCTTCCTCCTTTAATAGGAGTGCTAATCAGCTGTTCTTGCTAGACTGCAAGTGTACGGCTGGGTGGGTCTGAGTTATCCAATTCAGCTTCTGTACTTGTATTCCCTGTTCTGACAGTTCTAATTCTGTCTGTTTTTCCCATTTTGTGACCTTTTTTTCCTAAGTCTGCCCATTCTATGTTTCTGTCCTTAGTTAAGCCAACATGTGGTAATCGATTAGATTTATAGAGTGCAAAGAACTGAGGGAATTTGCTGATGGCTACATTCATTAACTCTTCGGCCACAGTCCCTGGACCAGTCATAACCAAGTCCTGGCTGTACCAATAAAACATTTCACCCTCCGATTGCACTGCAAAGGTATCAGTTTGTCACTGTGCTTTCATACCCTGCATGGTTGGGACTACTGCTATACCAAATAGCTGCATGAGGTCTTTGCCCAAGAGGTTTACTGGGCATTTTGCAGAAACAACAATTTTGCTTTTCTGAGTTAATCCTGTAACCGGATCAGTTATCACAATGTTACGGGAGAGGGGCTCCCGATACAGCTGTCCATTAGCTGCTTTTACTAGTATGTAATCAGGTGACTCTGAATTTTCTGGCAGTTTGGAGGGATGTATCAGGGTTCGTGATGCCCCTGAGTCACACAAGAATTTGACTTCCCTCCCTTCTACCAAGAGTGTAACTTCTGGTTTTGTGTCTGCTAAATAGAGCTCCAGGCTCAATAAAGCTAGGTCTAATATTTCATTTTCTTCACTATCACTAACTTCTTGCACTTCCTCTATCTCTTCTGTCACATCCTCTACTCCTTCTATCACATTCTCATTTGTCCTTTTTTTTGCTATCCCCTTCTAGTGATTCCTGACTATCATATAGTCAGTCCTCACCCTCCTTATCTTCCGTGTTTGCCTTCTTGTTTTTCTTGCAATCCCTTGCCAAGTGTCGCTTTTTACCGCATTTGAAACATTCACCCCTTTTCTTTCGCCCTTCAAAGTCCTCTGATCGCTGATCAGATTGTTTGTTTGCCTGTGCATTTTTTTTTTGCCCTTTTTCCCGGACTGTACTACATAAACTTCTGCTCCATCTTCTACAGAAAATACTTGAGCTTTCTTTTTCTTTTTTCTATTAAAATGCCTTTCGGCATGCCTAGCATATTCAAGTAATGACTGTAACCTGCTTGTACGATGGTCTACCATGTGTTTTGTAATAAAACTGCTTATGGGTGCAATACTGCCTTTTAAAAATGCATTCTTTAACTGCTGTTCATATGGGGAATCTTGTGTCTGATCTTCAGGAACCTGCATTCCACAGTGGTTATTAAAACATTCTAATAGTCTGGCATAATATCTGTCAACAGTTTTACCTTCTTGTTGGATACATTGATTAATGCAAGTCTAGTCTGCCCTAGGCTTCCATTTCTCAGGGATGCAGTCGGTAAGACTTTTTACTCTGTTGTCTAATTATGCGCTGCTATGTGGGAGGGGTCTTTGTGCAGCATCACGGGGATTCCAGTTGCCACTAATCATGTGTCAATCTGGCCCCACAATTTGTCTAACTACTTTTTCTACCTCTTCTCCGTTTAAGTTATAACTCAGCCTCATTCCTTGTAAATCTTCTGAGAACTTTCTAAAATTAACTTTTGGATGGGGAATTCCCTCAGTGGCTTTCCGGATATCTTCCAGAGTCCAGGGTCTATACACTAGAATAGTTGGGTCCTGGCCTTCCTGTCCTGCCTGAGGATTAGGTACTTCTATGAGTGGACATATTTCTTCTTCACTCATAGATCGTGAATTCTTAACCATTTGATATAACTCAATGCCTTCATTTGAGTTACCTGCCCGTGTTCGAGACCTGGTCCCGATGGGATCTCTAATAAATGATTTTACTTTTATAATGTCTCTATTTTCAGTGACAACAGGATATCGTGGGGGTGGACTAACCTGTTCACTTGCTTCATATTCTGATAAGGGAGGTGGAGGTGCTGATGCCATTACTAAGTTATTGTCCTCTTTGTCTAAAAACATTGTTTTTGAATTGTTGTTCTTTTGTTCCCTATGGTTTACTTCCTCAATCCACCTGTGTGCCTGAGGAATTCCTAATTTGCGTTGCTTTTTTACCCGACCTTTGGAATCAGTTTTGAGCTGTTTGACAAGTTTGATAAGCGAGGATTTTTCTAATTTTCCATCAAATTCATACTTATTAACCCATTTTGAATAGTATTTAATACTGTCAGCGCGCTGCGACTGCATTTTGCGTCTTCAGTTAATGGCGGATTTTGGGGTCTTTTTGTGCAATTATTACCCATTTTGTTCTTCCCTTTTTGATCGTTACATAACTTCTCTTATTTTTAACGTGGTACCACGGATTTTGTTATAGTCTCTTCAGAATGACTACCTACCTACTCTGTTTTCCCTGATCTATGACAAGACAGTAATCTTTTCTGTCCCTGACTTGTAAAAATACAGTCTTGACAAAAACAATACAAATCTAGTCCCTGATCTAAAACAGAAAAAAGTAGATTCACCTTACCTGAGCCTTCGTGATTGATCACCTGGTTCGTGAAAACCCGTCCTTCAGTCGCAGATCAGAAAGTGTCTGGCCTCTTTTGTATGATAATTCAGTTGGAGGGCTTTTCATATAAGAAGAACCGATTTGGTTTCTTCCCCGAATGGTTTCAACCACCTGGCCCATCTGATCCGAGGTGAAGTGAGGGTATCCGGTCTTAAGGACCAATCTGTCAAAGGAAAAAACTTCAAAGACCAATTCACATAAGGTTCAGGTATGGCACCTTTTATTACTTGCAGCAAGGAGACAAAAACATGCACATACAGGATTTTGCCTAACTACTAACAGGAAGTATGCTCTTCTTATACTGTTCTACAAAACATTGCTTTCTATAGCTGACGTAGTTAAACACAACTTTCTGTATTGTTCTACAGCAGATGTTACTCAGATTTTCTGCTGACATGACTGGATTTATGAAAAACATTTGAGAAAAACAACCTGACCTTGGGGGCTTTAGCCCGCTACAAGCTTCTATTGTGTAGTTCTAATACATGTGTTACATTTCAAGGTACTTTTCTAGCTTAGACACAAGTAAACGCTGATTGCAGTTCATATATTTTCAAGCAGTTTTTGTTCTTATTATCAATAGCTTCTGCAGCTGTGTATTTTCTCACAGCATAAGCGGAACTCCTTGTCTAAATCTCATAACATTAATACAAGTGATACATCTATTTATTATTTTCCTGACGGAAGCAGAAATTATCTGCTTCCCTGTAAATTTCCAGAGCATAAGCAAAGATTATAACTGCGCATATTTCATGACAATACAAGATTGGAAAGCTTCTGCAGTTTGTACAGATTTATGCAGTGTGAAATAGAATAAATGTGTTAACCCTTTTCAAACCTTAAATGCACTAAGCATATTACTAATACATACACTAATACATATTTTTCTAACAATGTCCCTTCCATACTCATATTTACAAGAGAAAAGAATTGAACACCCTGAAAGCTTTCCTTTTGAGCTTTCTTGATGAGCAGCTCTGTGTTAACTGCATTTCTATATTATCATCAGTCTCTCCTGTTGTGGTACATAGGAAAAATGTGTGTGTACCTTTGCACAGCTTTTCTAAACCCTGTGATTTCCTGATCAGTATTTTTCTTTGGCTAAACATACTTATTTAATTCTGTAGTTTAGTGTTTGTTCTCTTCACTAACTAATGTATTATTATATATCAGGAACTGTTTTATTTACTTGCTGTGTTTAACATCATGGCTTTCATCTTCTCTCTCCTGTAATAATATGTAAAATTACATAATTTTCAAACTTTGGACTCATTTAGTCCACATCATTCCTATAATATCAAAGTACAAGAATGCTAGTTGTCACAGTGTCATTTTATTTGTAAAAGTATAATCTGCATTATTTGCTTGGAGAAGTTATGTTCTGCACTATAAAATTATTTGACTGAAGCTACATGTGGTGTCCCTGCAGACTGCACTACAGATATTGTCAGGTTACACCTTGAATCAAAAGTGCCTGAATGAAATGAAATATCATTTAACTTGATACTTTTTTTGCAGTCATTGACTAGGCCACTGATTTTCAACCAAGGTTCTGTGGAACCCTAGAACATGGATTCCTCCACAACATTTTTCTAATGTCAAAAACAAGACTGGCGTTTTATCAGTTGAATAAGAGAAACAGGTGTATTTATCCACAATTAATTTACTGATTCAGCAGCTCTGCAGAAGCCATCCGTCCCAATTTAACATTAACAGAAGAAGGAGAATAGTGATTTTATAACTCTGATTCCTTTACTTGGCACTTTTTATTAATTTATTTAGGCATTTGTCAACTGGACAAGCCCTCTGAGCACAAGTGTCTCTTTTCAGGGGTGAACAGGGAGCACTGTCTGTTTAAGTGCTTAAGACCACCTCCCAGCCCTCATTCTTCGCTCAACCAACTCTTTTCCTCACCAGCATCAGTTCATCCACACTCGCAATTTTAGCAATTTCAACCCCCTAACTTTCTCTAATACTCTCAAACAGATGAATTGGCAAATCCTAAATACCCTTCCTCTTGACCAAGCTATAGAACACTTTAACTCAGTCTTCCTTGACACACTTAACTCCCAAGCCCACCTAAGAATCAAAAGGATAAAAAATAATACTGTCCCCTGGCTAACTAAAGAGACCAGACAAATAATGCATCAAAGGGACAAAACCTGGAAGCTCTTCCAAAACAACAAATTCCCTAAAACCCTTCTCCTATACAAACAACTTTGCAACCTCGCAAAAAAAAGATCTCTAAAGACAAGAAAACCTACTGTTTGAAGCTCCAATCCTATAGTAACCCAAACCCCAAACAATTCTGGAAATCCATAAATTCACTCCTAAATCCAGGCTCCAAAAGTAACCCATGCCCTGATCCAAACTTATCCAACCTCGAACTAAGGTCCAAGTTTAATTCCTTTTTTATAGCTACTACTGCTAAACTGACCAAGACTTTCCCCAACCATCATCCTCCTGCACCACCCTCCTCTACTTGCAAACCCTCAAGCAACTCTCTACCAGTGTTTGAACTCAAACTTGTCTCTACTAAACTCATACAAACTCTCCTTTCCAAACTCAAACCTTGCTCCAACGCACCTGATAATATTCCCTCCTCCTTCCTAAAATGTGCTGCAGACAACATAACATTGCCAATCAGTAGCTTAGTAAATAGATCCATAAAGGAAGCATATGTTCCCAAACTCTGGCGCTCAGCCTACATTCTTCCTCTCCACAAAGGTGGCAGAAATACCAACATCTCTAACTTCCAGCCAATTGCTCTTCTTTATCCTATTTCCAAAATCTTAGAAAAGTGTATCCACCTCCAACTCATGCCTTTTCTTACCCAAAACCAACTTCTTACATCAACCCGACATGGCTTCCGCCTTGGTCACAGCACTATAACTGCTCTACTCTCTTTTCTAGAAACTGTAAACCAAGCCCGAGACTCCGGACACTTAGTTTCCACCATACTCCTTGACCTTTCCAAAGATTTTGACACAGTTTCCCACAAACATCTTATCCATCACCTTTCAAATCTTCATCTCTCAACAAATACCCTATCCTGGTTCTCCAGTTACCTATCTGACAGATCTCAGGCAGTCAAATGGAAGAACTCCACCTCCTCCTTTCTTCTTACCCTAACTGGTGTACCGCAAGGGTCCATCCTTGGTCCCATGCTTTTTAACATCTTTATCAATAACTTTCACTCTGCTGTACCACATGCTAAAGTTATTCAATATGCAGATGACTCTACATTACTCTGCTCGGCCTCAAACCTCTCTGAACTTCTAACAAGAACCCAAACTGCTTTTTCATCCACTGAACACTGGATGCACCAAAACCACCTTTCTCTAAATGCCAACAAATCCAAAATTCTACTTTTCCCTCCCTCCAAGCTTTCCACTATGACAAAAATGCATTCAAAGTCCTTAGCCAAACTAACTCACCCATAGACGTGGTTCCCTTTACTAAACTTCTATGAATTACTATTGACAAACACCTCAAATTTGACATCCATGTACAACAGAATATCAAAAAACTCATCAAAAGCTAGGTATGCTATACAGAAAGAATCTTTCTTTCCAATTCCACCCGGCAAACCCTGGCTTCTACTTACATTCATCCTTCCCTACTATACGGAGCTCCAGTTCTTTCACACCTGACCTCTACCATCTCTTCTAAGCTAGAAAGCTGCTATAATAAGATCTCTAAATTTGCCACTAAATCTAAAAACTCCACACACCATTGCCTCACCCTTCACTCTCTAAATTGGCTAGAACTCCCCAACTATCTTGACTTCCTCCAACTGACCACAGCACATAGACTTATATTTTAACCAAATAAATACCCTGCACTAACAGACATCCTTCCCCCATACACCACTAATAGACCCCCTCAGATCTGAACATCAAAATCTAATTACCATCTACAAACCTAATCGACCTGCTGGCCAACATTTCCTATCCTTCTCACTAGGCAAAAATGGAATTATCTCCCTTCTTCTCTAAGGACTACATCAAATACTGATAACTTCAAAACCCAGCTATTCAACTACCTAGCCTCTAAATGGAAATGCTCCTGCTTTCACCCTACCTAAAATACTCCATAACTGCACCACACATTCTCTCCTTGACTTTGGCTATCTCTCTTTACAATCCTAGAGTGGATTCCAATTCTCTACAACTTCATCCTCCTTGTAAATATTGTAAATAAAAAGTCTGGTGAATCCCAATGAAGGGCACAAATAACTCCTTTTCATTTATCTTCCTTACTACATATAAGACTCCTCAATTTTGTAAATATATCTGCTTCTTCATAATAATTTTTTCTCCACGGTGTTCCGAGCATCATATACTGTTTAGTTAATTATGTCTAGATTGTATGTCAATTGTAAACTGCCTCATTCACTGTAAACTGTAAAACTGTACCATATTTTGAAACCTTTTTGACTTGTAATAATATAACTTTTCCTTATGTTTTATGGAGCTTTTCTCCCCGGGCCTCCACTGAAAACGGGCACACCTGAGCCCAGTGGACTTCCCCGGTAACCAAACTGAAATTAATTAATTAATTAATTAATTAATTAATTAATTAATTAATTAATTAAGTGACTTGCTCTGAGTCACACACTAGGCAAATGAAGGCAATTTAGACATGGGGGGAAGGGAAGTCATAACATTGTGCTCCATGGAGCAAAGATGAATGCACCAAACACTTTGTGAGTTATATAAAATGGAGTAAGACAATGTACACAGTGTTATCTTATTGTGCATGCATAGTATTTTGTGCTACATATAAAAATGACTCCCCCTCCCAGATCTTGCATGATTTACAAATACAGCACCATTGTGTAGTGACTGGTCCTAATGGGTTAATGTATGGGACTCCAGTCATATACAATTTGATAGCAATGGGCTTTTCAGTGCATCAACCCCCCTTCCCTGCTAATATGCTGCTCTGCATACAGAGCTTAGAAACATATCATCACTGCAATTAAAAAACACAAGATTACCTTTCTGTGGTAGGAGAAGAATGAAGATATGGTGGATTACTCTATGGTGCAGGTAATCGTGGTATTACAACCATATCTTATCCCACCCTGACACGGTGATGTTGCTGAGTTAGTTCTCACCAATGGGAACTCATATAGCACCAGATCCTTGAATTACCATAAACAGTAATGACCCTATAATTGCTGTTATGCCTAATGATTAAAATTATTTTTATGAATCCCTCATTGGCAAGATGTCAGACCATAGCACAGCAGTGTAAAGCTACTTATGAAAGTACAGAAAGCATATCCTAGTACTTAGTTGTTCCCTTCCTTGTTGTGGTACAATGTCATGTACACCTAATCAACTGTGTGTGGTGTTTAGTACCTAGTCTATATCTGTTTTAAGGAAAGATATTAGGAGAAAGGAGACTGCCTGTGTGAAAACAGGAGGATAGTGAATGGAATGATATAGGATTTTATAAAATATGGATGGTGTAGGTCTCGGCTTTAGTCCCTCATACTTATTATTGCATGACAGAGCAGCCAGCTGCTCTAACGTGGTGGGATACCCTCCTTAGTTATAGGGATGAAAAGGCTTTATTGATACCAGTAGCTTTTTGTTTCTCAATATCGTGAACCAGAGAAGCTGCTGTGATGTGGGCAAAGATCAGGGATGAGTAGTGTGCTTTGTTCATCCTTGTGTACTCCGTCTGCCTGTGCACAACTGATACAGCCAAGGGGTCTTGCTTACAGTGTTGTTAAGGTTCGCAATCTGTGTCTATGAATCATGATCCTGAACAGCAGAGTACAGTATTAGTGCACCTCTGTGCACTATCTTTATGAATAACAGAGCCCATTTTAATTCAGTTTACTAAAAATTCAATTACTGTGTTACCTGTTACCCTACTATTTGCTGAAAGTTTACTAACTGAGGTTTCGACTTGGCGATTTCATTTTGCTGATGTTGAACTCATCCATTGCTGTTTCCCATATAAATTCATTGCCAGTGTAATCTCTATTTGTGTACCAGCAGTAATTCAGCATGTATGGCCTTTCCTCTTTTCTCCACAGTTGTGTGACCATGGGGTTAGTATATTTAAATTAGGGGGGGTTGGGAGTGAAATGACCAACACAGGGGATAAGGGCTGTATCCTCTATAAAATATTTTCATATAAAGTTTTATCTACTCAAATTTTCAAATATTTTTTTCATCCTGACAAGCCTTCATTTATTAGAAACTTGGGAAGACATAGGGGAGGCCAATATTATCACTATATCATGTTATTAGTAACATAAATGCACTCAAATGCTATTTTCATACATTTTTCTGTGTACTTATAATCTACAAATAAAGAATTATTATAAAATTAGAAGGTCAAAGTAGGTGGAATGTGCAGAGTACCTTGAACATTATTGGTGGCTTCTGTAGTGTTCTGCTACCAAAGAAATGCGGGAAACTACTGGCCTAGACTCAGACTGAAACTCTGAAAGTTGCTTTAGTAAGTTTTAAGTTGAAAATGAAGCACTAATTTTATGATATTGTGGCTTATCTATTCAAAATCTGGCCACTGTAGATTCTTGTCAGTGAATATTAACAGTGAACAAACAAGTGAAAGGCATGAAAATTATAAAAAAGGATTCAGAACTTGAACTTGAACAGGTAGGAGAGCTGGTCTAAGTACTCTTTTCAGCCACAACAGGAAATACAGCACAAAAAAATGATAATATAATTAATCTTCAAATTACAAAAAGTAACTTTACACACTGAGACATAGAGGTGGTTGTTGAACCCAGAAAATATTGTGATTTTCAGGCTGGGATAGACAGACAACAGGAGTGTGGCAGCAAGGAAATGGGAATCAGCTGCAAGAAGAGGCATTTCAGGTCCAGTACCCCCCCCAAGTTAGAGTCCAGATTATAGGTTCATAGGAGTTTACTAGGCTAATGGCCCTAGGGCCTTTACAACCTAGCCGTGTAAAAACCTGTGCATCCTAATTGACCATAGATAGATGGTCATTGTTAGCAGAGTTATTCTATTACCAGCACCAACTACTCCTATCCATGAGGGACATAGATGCCGCCACCCCCCCCCCCCCGAGGTGAATTCATGGTCACCTGTCCAATCGTCAAGGTTCATAGATTAGTACTAGGCTAACTGCCTTTGTGGGCCATTTTAAGCCTAGCCAATTACCTCATGTGTGAGTTGAACCCTGCCTGTACCTTGCGTCTATAAGGTAAACATTGTCACTATTATGCCAGACTCATGATCCCTGGGTTAGAGAGGGTCTGCACATGAGTCTCTAAGAAACAGTGTGTGTGTGTGTGTGTGCTTGTGTGTTTGTGTGTGTGTGTGTGTGTGTGTGTGTGTGTGTGTGTGTGTGTGTGTGTGTGTGTGTAAGAGAGAGAGACAGAGAGAGAGAGAGAGGGAAGCTGTTTTATCCCTGAAGAAATAACAGAAGTGCCCACCCTATGGCGAATCTTGAAAAGGGGGGACAAAAATGTTACCGTATACTGAGAGGTGAAGAAGAAACAAGAATACTGCTCTGCCTGTTGAATGAAAAATAATTCTTGAACCCGTTATACTGAACTGTGTAAGTAGTGTCTTGGGTTTTGGAAACTCTGTGCTATAATTTTGAACTGGATGTTAGAAACTGATTGTGAACAGCGCTTTAGAATATGATTATGAACTGAACTTTGGAGCCTGCTGAATATACTGGTGTTTTGTTTTTCATTTACCTTTTATGTGTTGCAAGAGAACTTGATTTTTTTTTTATCTTTTAAATAAACTTGCATTTTTCAAAACTGTTAAGTTGACTAAAAGATTGTTTTGTTTATTAACACAATAGAAACAAACTACAGTAAGTATAGAGATATTGAGATAATTCCAACAATTTGAGAATTGTGTTGCTCATGAAAATCTTTCTTATCAAAACCGTGAATATCATGTTCTGATGTATGAAATCAGAAACACATTTGACCAGTTACAGTTGATTTTGTCAAAAGAGATTTGACTGAAGTATATTTTACCAAGCAAAAAAGCCCAAAACAAGTTACAACAAAATGATATTGCCTGAATCAGAAAATTATAGCTGTAGGATTTACAAAGGAATTTGGTTAATAGCAATGTAAGCTTCTGAGTATGAGGCATAAAACAGTATTCTATAATAATTTCAAGAGAATGGTATGGTGCAGTTATTAACGACCTTGCTGATGTTTCAATTCATAAGTTGGACTTGAGATTCTATGTAGGTCAGTACAGTGTTACCATACTGCAACAAACATAAATTGTTTGTAAACAAATAAAGCAGTATCATAATAAATTACAACTTATTTTTGTGGGGGTGGGGGAAGCCCTGCATATCTACTTACAACTAACTCCATGGTCACACCCTTTGAAGAAAGGGCAGCCTCAGAAGTGGCACAAATAACAATACTTGCCCTTACTTCAAAGTGATCTGACTGTGAAGTTAAAATATCAGGGAGGTGTGAAGTACAGGGTCTTTTCCCCCCACAGAAATGAAGTTGACTTTTATCTGATTTTAATGTTATTTCTCTAATGTAATTCATACTGCATTATACAACTGTTCTGTGATGCATCAGTGGGTGAGGTGATGAGATTATACAAAGTAAAATATATTTATATGTAGCTGTCAGCTCTCTGCAGTACTATGCATATCATATAGTTGGGGTAAGATATACCTCCTATGTGCTATTTACATTGCATTTGGTTTCAGTAGTTAGTATTTCACAAACTGTCATTTTTGTCTTTGCATTTTTGAGGATATTCATTTTAACCTAAACCAGGTGATAAGATGAGGTAGTACCTGGTCTTATACTTTATTTTTTGGCTGCAAGTCAGTAACTGCATGACTCTTTGGGAGGTACGCTTCAAACAAGGGATATCTAACTAAATACTATATTCAGCTTTACACTCTATAAACAGATTGCACCCATATTTAGCAAAAACAACTGTGACAGCATGAATACATTATATGACACACATCTAGTCCTTTTCTAAAAACTATTATTGTAATAGTTGTTAAATTCAAATTAATGCTTTAAATATAACTATCTGTTCCTTATCATGGATTCAAATGACACAATTTTGAAACATACAACTGCATAAAATCATGTATATGTTTGTGAAGGCTAAAGTACCCAGATTATGTACAGAATGTAAATCTGAGAGTCCTTGATTTTGCCCACAAGTAAATGTATATAGGTTTTTTTTTTTTTTTTTTGCATGTGCACCCACCACAAAACACACAGTTTTGCATGTGACTATTCCAAAATTGACCTACTTTAGCATCTCTAAATGGACCATGCCCACAAATTCCTGGACACGAATTGCCTTGTTGTACATAAAGTATTCTGCTTAGTACTCAAGATGACATTTCTTTATACAGATGTAGAAGATGAGACTAATTTATTGGTTCCTATTTTGTAAATCATCTCATTATCTTGTTGCTAAGACCAAGATAACGTATACTCAATTTTGACTTCAGGACATGCTGTGGAAACCTTAACTTCCTTGCAAATGAACTTACTACAGAAACTTCAGTTTTTCTTTATGCTTTCAGAAAATGTATGTGCTATAGATGTTCTGGTTTCCTTTTACCCAATTGCCTCACCCTTTATGTCACTTTGGTATGTACCTAACCAGGCATATCCAACAACTGGAAAGTCCACTGAGGATCCTCACCAAAAGAATACAGGGCATAAGTAAAATGTCCTATGCAGACAGCCTCAAGGCCCTATACTTGTATTCTGTCTCCTACAGGTTTTTGAGGGGAGATCTATGCCTGGCATACAGGGCATTGTTAGACCCCACTCTGATGGACCTCCTGTATATCCACAAAACTAATAGCACCAGAATTACCCATTCTAAAGACATAAACCTTGCCTGTGATATAAATAGGACCTGCTGGTGAGATAGGTATGTATCTCAGAGACTACCCCATCTATGGAACAGGCTCCCCCATCCATGTGAAGCAGAGTTCCTCCTTAATCCAATTCAAGTGTAACTTGGACAATTGGATGGGAAACCAGAAATTCATCCCTGGTTTGGCACCTATGTCTCTAATGGGCACAGGTAATCTGTAAATGGTTCATCTCCCAGGCATATACTTACACTTATCAAGGGTATCTGAACTTGTCAGAGATTTGGGATGCATGGCTAGGCTTAAAAAGGCCCTTGTGTCATTAGCCAAGTAAACACGTATGAACCTATGAATTTCCCCTACTTTCTCTATCACTTTAAAAGGTCCTTGCCACTCTGCAAGGAACTTGATTTCAGCACATTGTACTAGTACAAATACCTCATTTCCTGGTTTGAACTCTCTCAGATGAGCATTTCTTTTATATATTCCCAGTATTGCCTATTGTGCCTTGATCATATATTCTGTTACTACACGCATTGCAGTTCTCACTCTGCCCCACAAATCTACAAAATGGCCTGTTACACTTTTAAAGAAAGTGTTTTTTCTGCTCATGTTTTTTCTGATATATTTAAGTAGCCTTGGGGCTTTCTGCAATCTAGTAACTTGAATGGTAACAATCCATTTGAGGCTTGGGATTCTTCTTTTACAAAAAAAGAGAAGATATGGTAGCAGTCGGTTTCAGTTTTTCCTAACTCTTATAGCCTTTCATAACATAGACTTTAAAATTGTTAAATCCTTCAACTGGCCTGGCCTGCATGTTTGAGAGTGCTGTACAGATGCCCTTACCCGTTCCACTTATAAACTCTGGCAAAGGTCATACATCACTGTGGATGAAAAGTGTGGCATGGTCTATAAGAATTTCTCAGACAATTCCTACTGTAGAAAAGATCATTCCTCATTCTCTCATTATGCACTTTGTATTGACTCTTTACTGAGATACTGGCTCACAAGCTTTTGCTGTATGATCAATAAGTAGAAACACAACAGCCATCGTTATGCATTCAAAAGAGACATTTGCAATGGGCAATGTTATGACAGGATCTTTAAATAAATTCTGGGTTGTGTGCTGTCTTCTGGCACTCTGAGCAGGTTACACAAAATTTCTCAGTGTCTTTCATAATACCAGGCCAACAAAATCTAATCTTTGTCTTGTACATTCTTAAATGATCTCACATAGATTGACTGTGTGCTAATTTCAATGCAAGCGATCTAAAAGGGCTTGCTCTAATAAATGGCTCAGTATCTGTTCCCTCTCTTTGGTTATCCTGTGAGGAAGGTCATTTCTTAGCTCAAAGTAGGGGTGTGTAGTGGGTCTGTCCTGTTCTTTTATTTTCCCCATGCTAATTTCCCTGAATGCTTACTCAAACTCTGTTTAAGGTATTGTTCTTCCACAGATCTTTCTGGAAACTTGACGTTTTTTTCTGGAGGTCAGCCAAGTCAGTATTTTCATCAGCCTTCCGACATGAGGCCTCATCTTCTCCAAATACAGGTATAAATCTTTCTTCTTCATCTAGTCCATCCCTATAAAGGGCAACTCATGAAAATGATTTCTACAACCAAGGCTACTGACTGCCTCCCTTTATTTTCCTTAGGGGTGTTTTTACTTGCTTTTCCCTTAGAGTCTTGATTCTGTTTATGAAAGTTCTCTGCTTTGATATAGCAGGGAGAAACTTAAAATTATGTTCATGCTCCCTTTTTTTTTCTTTCAATATGATACCCATCTGTCCCTTCCCCAGTTTATATTTATATTTATATTCCTGTTTCCCTTAGGGTATTTTAACAATGAAATATTCCCTGCTAGTCTTTACATCTACTTCTTTTATCACTTGAACTGTTAGTGTTTCTTTTGGTAAAACTCACACTCCCTGTCAGTTTCTATAGTGTCTTCCTCGAGTATTTTAACAGGAGTCTTTTGACAAGACCTGGTCTTAGATTTATCTAGCTTTCCCACCTAGAGCCAAAGCATCCAGTTTGTCTGCTAGGCCTTTATTTTTCTGTTTACTAGGGTTATGCACTTCTGGGAGTACATCTTACTGAACTTGTACCTTCTGTAACTTCCACTGTATTGTTTAAACAGAGGAGATGTATTTATTTATCTGTTTGTTTGCATTTGTTAACCAAGATAGAGTACTGATTCACAGGGAACTTTTTCGGGCATAGTCTGGTAGCACTGTCTAGTTAAGCAACTTACTTAGAAGTCACAATGTTAGGCAAAAGGAGGCTGAGGGAATCATACTCTGTAGCACTGGAAGTAGCTCAGCCAATGATTAAACTGTGAGGCAAAGCAGGGATGTAAAACTTTACCCAAAAAAGGCTGCACATCTACTTGTCTTATGGGGCATTTCCTTGTCTCAGTGTACACATATCACTTCACTTTTCTACACTTGTTTCTTGCTCGCAGACATATTATATTGTGATTTAACCAGTATGATCATGCTTCTAAATTCTAGTACTTCTCTGCCTTCTACTGTTTGAGTCTTTCGGCTTTTCCCGGTTAGGGGTCCGGGCCTAATGCACAACCTTCAACGAAGGAACGCCCATTCACGCATGTCACCACACAGAAGACGCTCTAACTGAGAATCGAATGGGCAACGTCTAACTGTGAGGCGACAATGCTACCGCAGCACCACCACCGCAGTACTTCTCTGCCTTCTACTACAATAGTATATTTCATAAGTCTGGTGATAGCACAGTGACAGAATGAAGATTCTGCACTAAACATTAACAGTTTGGCATTATGAAATTCCATTACTACACTTTCAAGCAGATTTAGACTGCTAGTTAGTATTAACAACTACTAATTAGTATTACAAAACTGCTGACTAGTATTGACAGTTTTTATGGGCATAATATTGATGCCAATAACTGTGGAGTACTTGGTTATGTCCTTTTCTAGAGCATTTAAGACAAACTGATTCAAATGATTATTTTTTTCCAAGTTACTTAGGTGAAGGCTTATTCGCTCTTTGTGCATGAAAATCTGACCTATAATTTGCAAGTTCACTTCATTGCAAATCCCCTGCTTAAACTATTAGCTGTTATGAAGACCAGATCACTCTGGACTATCCAATGTATAAAGTTACTAGGGAGTGCCCTCTTAACTTTATCTAAAGTTATAATTT
This sequence comes from Protopterus annectens, assembly GCF_019279795.1. Taxonomy (NCBI): domain Eukaryota; kingdom Metazoa; phylum Chordata; order Ceratodontiformes; family Protopteridae; genus Protopterus; species Protopterus annectens. Next base: position 575,669,546 of record NC_056746.1, read on the forward strand.
CCTATATTTTATTTTTACACTGTTTATACAAGAATCTAGCCAATTTCAAAATATGTTTTAAATCAACCATTTGTGGTTTAACCGATCTGACAATACAAAATATCTAGTTATGAAACTCAAGGGGACAGGGCTTGTGCCTTCTATAGACTCAAATGCCTAGAATCACAATTTTTCTTTGACCACCACTCACTGAATCCCTCTCAGGCTTCCCTGCTGCTCTTCAGACAACTCAGTTGCTCACTCCTGCACTGCAGGCAGCTCAGCGAAGCACTGTCATGCTTCACCCCACTTTCTTTGTTAATTGTATGTAGTAAGTTCCCTTGCTAATCCCAGAGTAATAGCTCATCTTTTGTCCTTCCACAAACCAGGAATTACATGCTGCTATGGACAGTCAGTTTCCTAACATTTCTCCGGCCAGCCTGATTGACATGGGTACCCTGAAGCAATATAGCAATTGCCTCATGTATACTGACAACCACCTACTCCTAAAACAAACAAATCCAGTATGTGAGAGATGTTACCATACCATGAAACTTGAATCACTCCTCTCATGTAACAATAAACAAGACATCAAAAAGGTTGTCAGCTTACACACCTCTTCTCTTACACAAGATAAAATCAAGATACATAAACCCACATATGCGGAGGTACTCACCAACAGCTTACCAAAAGACCAGAGAAATCCAAGTGCAGACAACCCTCACATACTGGTACATGAACAGAATCCACCACTACACACAACAGTACATATAACAGTGTCTCAGTAATCAAGCCCCTAAGGCAAAACACTCCAAAACCAAATTTCCTAGTCATAGACGACTTAATAATGAGACACACAGACGTCCTTCTCACTAGGCTGGACAAGGAGAAGGTCACTGACAGCTGCCTGTCGGGTGTCAGGATCCACCAAGTCACGTACACACTCAAGTCCCTCAGCAGCAATTAACATTATGACTCTCAAACCAGGAACCAAACAGTGAACACAAACCAAAATTCGACACACCTGTGGTAGAGAAGCCAGGCATGAAAAGGATAAAAAGTGAGCCAGCGATAAAATTCCAAAGTTTATTAAAAGTTTTATTGCTGGCTCATTTTTTATCCTTTTCATCCTTGGCGTCTCTACCACAGGTGTGTCTAATTTTGGTTTGTGTTCACCATTATGAGTCTGTCATAGTACATGTTGGAGTGAATGACTTCAGACGTACGTCTCTGGACCATATGAAGACAGACATGGTAGAGCTCTCACATTATGTGTGCCAGGCAGGTATGTCCTTAGCCCTAAGCAGTGTTCTACCTTCACCTTGGATGATGCCACAGTACAGACAAAAAATGACTGATTTTAACAACTGGCTTAGCTTCTGGCACCACTCCAAGGGGATCCAGTATCTGTCAGCCTGGGAAGACATGGTCAACAGACCCCGATGATTTGCCAGAGATGGCCTCCACCTGTCTCCTCAAGGGTTTAGGATACTGGCAAAGATGCTTGCCTCCTCCATAGAGCCTTTTTTAGACTATATCAAAACAACAAAACTTCCAACATAGAAAAATACTTTAGAGACAAACTCAAGGTCATGCTTCTTAATGCTAGGACCCTAAACAGTAAGCTGCACTCCCCGGAAACACTCCTCACCTTGGAAGATACTGACATCTGTACAGCCACTGAGACTTGGCTCAAGGCCACAGAAAGTACACCGGCTGTGCAGGGCTATGATGCCTTCCACACGTTCAGACCCCAAAACGAGCGTTAAAGAACCAAAGGTGGAGGAGTATCCATTTTCATTAAATCCAAATACACCTCGCAACTGGTGAAACAGTATTACTCTGTTCAGCTACTCCAGGTCCAAATAACTATAGGCAAAACACCCTACCAAATCATAACTAGCTACAGGTCCCCTACCATGAACCAGGAGAAGCACACTGCCTACCTGGACTTTTTGAATCACTCAGTATACAGCCAAACACCTTGGGCATAGGAGACCTCAGATACCCATCATTGATTGGGTGATTTATGAGCACAAACACGACTACACTGAAGTTCCTGAACTTTGTTAACTTAAATGCACTGGAACAGTTAGTCTGCACCCCAACAAGGGGCTCAAATATGTCATAGATTTAGTACTTACCAACATGGGGGGCTACTCACAGTGTGCTGCCCTCCCTAGTTAAGTCAGACCATAAATCTGTCTCATTTGAAGTAAAGATCAGACCTGACACCCCCACAGTAGCAAAAAAATAAAAAAAATGTCTCCAAAACAAACTATATCCTCCTAAGACATGGTATAAATGGTTTCAAATTCCCTGCTAACACAGGCAACAACAACAACTCCTATGTGGAGAAGTATGCAAACACTCTATATAGCCACTTAAGCAAATGTACTGACTCGGCAGCAACTTACAGGACTAAAACCTGGTCCTCTTGCAAAAACAAGCCACCCTGGTGTCTGCAAGTATAAATAACTTATATAACAAATGAAAGAACCTGATATCTAAGAATAAAAAGAGACAAACTCACAAAGGAAGATTACCCTACACAGCCTAAACAAGCAGACCATAAACCTTGTAAAGTCCTCTAAACACTATCAAATTAACAACACTACCCTATGTACCTACAAAGTGGTAAGAGATCTGGGATCACAAGTAGACTGCGACCATAACTTTGACCACCGTATGTCTACTGTAGTAAGGAAGGCTTTCTACATATCACACTTGATTAGCAAATGCTTCACCTTTAAATCAAAGGAGGTTATAATCCCTCTATACTCATCACTAATCAGGCCCATAATTGAGTATAATGCCTCTTTTGGTATGTATCATACAAAGCACTTGCAGCAACTGGAGAGACCTCAGAGGTTTCTAACTAAGAAGAACAAAGGACTCCAGCATGTGCCTTAGACAAACCAACTAAAGTTCCTGTCACTATTCTCAGTATTGTATAGACTTCTTAACGGAGACTTATGCCTGGTTTACAGAGCAATCTCTGATATCAAACAGGACTAGAGCTACCCATTCCAGAGACCTAAACATGTTCTGTGACTTGAATAGGATATTCTGGAGGGACAGATTTGTCTCCCATCAACTACCGTATCTTTGGAATAGGCTGCCAATTCATGTGAAGCACAGCACCTCTATGACACTGTTCAAAAGGAACCTGGACAAGTTGATGAGGCACCATAAATTCTTACCAGGGATAGCGTCCACAACTCTTCTGGACATGGGCAGTCATTACTAAATACAATCTTGGGTATTGACTAAAGTATCTATGGTATCACATTGGGATGAAACAGCTAGGCTTTAAATGACCTCCTGGTCAATAGCCTAGTAACCTCCTATGATCCTATAAAGCACATTATGAGACTAGACTGGCATCACTAGCTAAAGACAATCATAAGCCACTCTTTAGCTATGCCCGAAACCTCAAATGGAACACCCAGATGTGTGCCAAACTTATAGTGGATGGCACCTCTCACACGGAACCTGAAGAAATTACCAACCTGCTGGTTGACAGATTTGGTGACAATTTCACACACCCCTCCGTCCCCACCAGCCATACCCCATAGCATTCCTGACACCTGTCCGCTACCATTTATCTCCAAAGAACAGGTTGTTCAAGTGCTCTCCAAGGTCAAAAATATGACTTCTATGGGACCAGATAACATCCCAGGCTGCATACTAAACAATCTAGAACAAGACCTAGTGGAACCACTTAGCTGACTCTTTAACCATAGCCTGTGTACTGGTTTTGTGCCAGATGAGTGGAGAACAGCAACAGTAAACCCCTTGCAGAAATAGTGTCCATCAACCAACTCTGGAAACTATAGAGCTATTAGCCTGACCAGTCTTATCCAGAAAAGGCCATGAAAAGAATCATTATGGACCTTATCAACCAGGACATAGGCAACCTTCAAACTCTTGAACAACCCAGTTTGCTTTTGCCAGTTGTAGATCTTGCTTATTAAGCCTGATGAACATCTTTGAGAAAGTCACCAAAGCCCTGGATGAAGGTAAAGCAGCACCCACCATCTGTCTTGATTTAGCCTAGACATTTGACACAATTCCTCACTCAGGGATCATTGAGAAGCTCTCCCAGCTGGGTATCAACCCATTCATCACTAGATGGATAACAAACTGGCTAACAGAACACACACTGTTAAAATTTGGGAATCCACTAATTGGGTCCGAATGGAGAGATGATAACTCAGCAAGCAAAGGAGAGTAGTATTGCATTCATCCTCAAGTCTTGGTGAGTACCTTCAAGAGGTGAACCCTGTTTTTCACAAACTCTTACTAAGACAACACTGATATATAGACTGTATTTATATAGCATATATCATGGACAGAAAGTAGCTCAAAAATGAAAAAAGATAGCTGGGTGCACAAGAGCCAGGAAAAAAGTGCCCAGTCCTAGTAGGCGCACTGGTACCAGGACTGGAAAAAAATGACAGTGTAAAATCCTCAGAATACAGAAACATTCCTACAATGGGGCCAGGCCAGGCCTAGGGGGAGGATGGCTCCCCTGTTGTAGAAGGAAGTAGCAGTCCACAAAAAAATCAGAAAAACTGATAGGCCAAAAAAGAGCCATAGAGAAGACAGAGTGGACTATTGAGCATAAGAAATAAATTATGTATTGTTATGCAAAAAGCCCAGAATTTTCAGACATAAGATATACAAAAAGATTAAGAGAGAAATTAGAGGAAAGAAAAATACTTCCACAAGAAAAACTGTCGTGTCTTGTACAGTTGTGATTAAGCTGTCGCTGGTGAAGCACATTCACCCAGTCTATTTTTGCTTAGAACTGTTTTTGTTGCAATTGAACTACTGTGTTTGTAAAAAGTTCTATACCAAAGTTACTGCTGTAATATGAGCGCGTAGTTACTACTGCTCGCTATCCTAGCTTAACACTTCTGTATATCTCTCTCATGTTTGATTTGACCTTCAGTGCAAAGTGTTTTTTATTTGCTTGCTTAATCTCTAAACTTCTCACAATTTGTTATCATTGTTAATGGTGCGTACTTCAGGGCACGCTCTGTAGGCCCAGCGGCGTGCCTCAGTGCTCCAGTATAGCGCAGGTCGCCAAACAGAAAAAGTAATATGTGATTAGCAAGTCTGTAACTGTTTTTCTTTTGTACTCTGATGAATAATAGCATTACATGTCTTATCTTGCACTGTTTAAAATAGCTGCGACTGTGTACTGCTATTGAATCTTAACCACTCTGTATTTTACTTTCTCCTCTCAGCCCCTTACCCTAAAGTAACGCGTGGCACCTACCTAACACGGCAGCCCTCAGATCTACCCACTCCTGTGCGAATGCACACAGCTAGCAAGGAACAAAATTAACCTGACTAGGTAAAACTATCTACCTTCTCACAGCATTTTGTGGACAGTTGTGTCAGGCACCTCTAGGACTTGATTAGTCTCTTCTAATACAACTTTCTGTTTAACAAAAAGCCATCTGCTCTCTGAATTCTACCAACAGTTACCTCCTGTTTGTTAAGTTAAGCCTACTAAAAGTGGACCCTTTACTAAGGAAAACAGGCTGTTACATTTTATTAAAAGTGGCTACCTTTGGAAGAAGGTAAATCCTTGGCGCTCCGCACCCCACCCCCCCTATTCCCACCTACATTTATTTGCTCATTAGATCCTTCCCCTTCCCCAATCACTACAGTCCCACCACTCCCCACTCATCAGCTGACTTTACTTCAAGGACCACCCCTATTTGCCCTTATAACTCCTTCATTAACACTCACACCCCCTCTCCTAGTCTCTCTGCTCACTAGTTGTAACAAGGTAGCTCACTCCCCCACACCATGGCAGGACACTCTTATACTAATCTCCTCCTATAATGCTTCTACTTATCTCAACCTACCTGCTAACAAGTTATGATACCTTAAACCCTGCAGATGCCTACCTTCCCAACAGCCAAACCTCCCCATACTCCAATGTCACCCTCAATTGTATTCATCCCTCTTTACCCAACTTCTAACAACAATCTCTACTGCTTCCACCTCCTCTCTTACCCAAAATCATCCTCATCTAGAGACAATCTCATACTAATAATTAAACTCCAAAGAATACTTGACCATTTAAAAGATCCATAACTAGAGACGGTGACATCCACCCCAACCGGGCCCTCCAGTGACCTAAGCCTAAACTCGGTAGCACTCCTAGAAGCCCATTAGGCTCACTCCATCTACTTCACCTCAATGTACGGGTATCAACAACAAAGTCCACAACCTACATGCTCTGCTAGAAACTCACTCCCCTGACATCATGTGTCTTTCTGAAACATGGCTCAAACCTATCACCAAGGATGAGGAAATCATCCCACCTGGGTATAACATACTCAGGGCAGATAGAGTTACAAGAAAGGGTGGAGGAATAGCAGTTTTATTCAAAAACTCCTTGAACATTACCAGACACCCCCTTCAACCTCCAATTCTCCGTAACCAAGAAATGATTGCCCTAAAACTCAGCCTAAATAACCAAAAAAGTATTAATCTCATAGTCATCTACTTACCCCCAGGGAGCAACACTGAAATCCTTGAACAAACCCTCAACTGGCTTTCTACCTTCTACCCACAAGAAACAATAATTCTAGGAGACGTTAATATCGACTGGTCCCTATACTCCTCTCATCCCAACCCTCTCCTATTAACTTACATGGTTTTTCCCAACTTATTCTTTCTCCCACTAGAATTGGCTATCCCCACAAAAGATAGTACCATAGACTGGATACTTACAAACAAAGACCCTCCAAGTGGGGACCCTCCTTAGTGACCACCTCATTACCTTTATAACAAAACATAAATGCCCAAATACTTACCCCCCCCCCCAACCAGCCTTGTTAGGAACAGCAAGAATTTCATCCCAGGTCAATTTCTTGCTGACCTTCTAGCATGCAACTGGTCTATCCTAAAACCCTTCCCTTAGAAGAAAGTGTATCCCATTTTAATGACACTTTCCTCAAAATACTGGACTCCATGCTCCTACTCATTAGAACCAGGTATGATCGCATATCTAATGACACAAAAATAAAATTAAACTCAGAAACCTGGCATGGAACAAATGGAGAACCACTAAAACCCCCCTAGACCGTAACAAATTCCTTCAGCTTAGAAATTCAACTAAAGCAGCTGTTACATCCGATAAAAAGCAATATTTCTATCACCTCCAAGATAAGCATCAACACAACCCAAAAAAATTTTGGGCTGGCTTCAACCAACTTCTCCATCCAGGTAAATCTTCCACCCCCACACCTGCAACACTTATGGATAAAGATCCAAGTGAGATTGCAAACTCTTTCAATTCTTTCTTTACTGAGACTATCCAGTCCCTCGCTAGTCAGCTTACCTCCTCCCCTACAACCACCCCAAGGTTCCTAATCAACCTGCCTTTAACTTAGCACCCTCCTCTACCTCCTATATCCGTACCCTTCTAAAAAACTTAAACCAACCACCCTAGCGCTAAATACTTGCAAATAGCAGCTGATGCCATTGCTTACCCTGTATCTATCCTTATTAACCTCAATCTCTGAAGCCTCGATCCCTCTATCTGGAAAACTTCCGTTATTATTCCCTCCACAAGGAGGTCCCTCCACTGATCCATCTAATTATCGACCCATTGCAATCCTGTCCCCTCTATCCAAAATTCTGGAACGCTGCATTCACAAACAACTTATCACCCACCTTACCCAAAACAAACTCCTATCTAATTCCCAACACGGCCACATCACAGCACCACCACTGCTCTTCTCTCCTTTGTTGACTCAATCAACTGCAACCGGAACAACAAATTAATTTCCTCTTCTTGACCTATCAAAAGCCTTTGACATGGTTAACCATAAACAACTTCTCCTCATACTTGAAACCTTCAACCTTAGCAAATCCACCATAAATTGGTTCAACGCATACCTCTCTGGTAGAAAACAAGCAGTACAATGGCATAATAGGATTTCAGACCTTCTTCCCACTTATATCGGTGTCCCTCAAGGATCTATCCTAGGTCCCCTTCTTTTCTCTCTTTATTAACGATTTACACTCAGTCCTTCCCAATACCACCTGCATCCAATATGCAGATGACTCTACCCTTGTTCTGTCTCTCACAAACCTTCAAGCTACAACCCAAATCTGCGTCTCAGTAGTAGAAAAATGGTTCTCAGACCTAAAACTCCTACTCAATCCAACCAAAACCAAATTACTTTTATTCTTCCTTCTCCAGCAATACCACCCAGTCTACAATTTCCCAGCACCCAAACTCCTACCTTTGTTGTCTCTGCTAACAATGGCACCAAAATCTATCCAGTCTCCCACACCAAACTACTTGGGGTGACAATAGACCACAAACTTAGATTTGACATGCGTGAATCTGACCACTAAAACACTGAACAAGAAACTCGGATCCATGTACAGGATAAAGAAATTCCTAACCCTCACACCAAGCTAACCATTGCCAGAACTCACCTCCTCTCCACCCTCCTATATGCCTCCCTATATTCTCCTTTCTTCACAAAAAGAGCTTAATAAACTATCCTCTGCCTATCACCACATAGCTAGATTTATCACGGTATGCCCTACCGTACCCACCATTGCCTAAACCTTAGAACACTAGGATGGTTAGAATTGCCTAATGTTCTGAAACTTAACCAGCTTACTGAGGCTTTCAAAATTATTAAACACCCTGACAAAACTCCCTCTCTAAACAACATTCTCACCTCCTACTCAAATCTATCATCCCTTAGGTCATCCAAAATTAGTCAAGTCTTGACCATCAAACCTAACAACTCAGGAGGGGATGCTCTCTATGCCAATTCTATCGGCAAGTTATGGAATGCCCTTCAAGCAACCTTAGACAATTGACCACTCTGGACCAATTTAAAATTCACCTCAGTGTTTCTAAAACCCAATGGTTATGCCCATGCCCTAACCCGATTAATATACCATGCCCCTAGACTAGCCACTATGTAACCCAACGAATTGGGTCACCCTATTACAATCTATCTTACCAACTCCTTTCTTCCTAGGATTCCATCTTTTCTATTTACTTATTGTTCTAATCCAATATTAGAACCGTACCAACTTATTGTATTAAATGTCTATTTTCTGTCGTATTGCTTGAATAGTTGCTCTTGTATCACTATTCTTTGGAACTTTTCCAATATCTTAAGAGTATTTAATGTTGTATACTAAATGTTTCAATTTCCATTGTAATATTATTAATATGTGCTCTTGTACCTCTGTCACTTGGAGCTTTTCTCCCCGGGCCTCCACTGAAAATGGATATGTATCCAGCTGGACTATCCCGGTCAACAAATGTAAAATAAAATAAATAAAAATAAAAATAAATAAAAATGTGTGTTCATTAATACAACAGATTTGTGAAAACAGTATATAGACCAAGAAACTTTGATCTGTTTGGAAAAAAGAAGCATCTGAGGAAGTGCGGAAATATAAACAACAAAACCTAGAGATATTTGAAAAGTATAAAAATGAAATATGGACATGGGAAAGAAAGAGAGATTTGACATGGTGCAATATTTATGAAAAGGTGAAAGCCGAATTAATCAATATAAAGAAGGCAGCCCCAAAGATATTCGTAGTATCAGCAAAAGCATCCAGATATGGAAAATTTCACAATAAAAAAATAATATCACACAGAGGGAATGTAGAAAAGAAGATTAGTAAAGTAGAAGTTAAAAAAATAGAAGTTGAAGTTATGGAGTGCTTGCGAAGTGAAGGATTTGGTGTAAAAAGTCTAACACAGGTTACACCACAGCAGGATGGAACAAGTCTCCAAAGTACGGAGAAACAGGAAGATCAGGAGACATATGAAGAAGAAATATGAACATGGGAAAGAAAATAGATTTAATATGGTGTAATATCCATGCAAAGGAGAAAATGAAACTAATCAGTACAAAAAGAGCAGCACCAAAAATATTTGAAGAGAAATACAGGCAAAGGAATCCAGACATGGACAACTTTACAATACAAAAAATAAAAAGACAAAGAGGAAGAGTACAAAAGAAGATTAGTAATGGAGAAGTTAAAGAAATAGAAACTGTGATTATGGAGTACCTGCAAAGTGAAGGAGTCAGTACAGAAAGTCCAATTCAGAACGCACCACAACAGGATAGAGCGATGGAGATCCAAATTAAGGGGAAACCGGTGGAAAGGGAAGCAGTTGTTCAGGTGCCATATGAAGATATTTTGGAGCCCTCCACAGCAAACCAGTATAAACATTCACTTGAAGCTGGACAGCAAGGGAAGAAATAGGAAACTGTGGCAACTTTGACGCAGTCAATGTTGAGGAGTGATAGGCCAGTGAGTTCCCATATGACAGAGCAATGAATGGCACAGGATGAAATAGAGGAGAATGTGCCACAGGAAGATGCTATAAAACTTTCTCTAGGATGCCCACAGGAAACGGAAAATAAAAAATGTGTCTTCAGTTTAGAAGAAAATGAGCTAAGGGAAGAGTTGCTTGATTTAATACAGTTAGATAGACATATTAAGATCAATGAAAGAAATAGACTGCAGAAGGTCAATAAAACTCCAAAAGTCAGAAGTCTGATAAAACAAATGAACACAGTAATTAGGACTGTCCATAGAAATCTATGTGATATAACAGAAGTAAACAGGATATATTACTGTGCAGCTAAATTAATAACTGATAAAGTTCTACCACAAGATCACAGGGTAGTGAGTGAAAGGAAGGGGAGAAATCGAATACCATCATGGAAGTATTGAATAGAGAAACTATAAAGCAGTTAAGACAAGAAGTGTCACTGTTAGAAGAGCGTAAAAGAGGGAACAGATCAACAAAAATACTTAGAAAGACGTGATAAAAGCAATGTCCAGTATTAGAACAGATGAGGATCTATCATGCACTATCACAAATAACAAACTGAAATTCTCAGCACAGGCGGAAAAACTTAGAAGATATATAGATAAATATAAAGGAAAAGTACAAAATAAGTAATTTATCGATGTTCCAAAAAATGTTATAGATAATTGGGAAACAAGTTAAAAGGAATTGAAATACCACCCAAAAAAGAAGAAATAGATACATTTTGAAGAAGTATTTATGAAGATCCTGTGGAAAATAACAAAGATGCTAAATAGATAGAAAAAGTAAAAGAAAGTATAAGAAGTTTAAAGGCACAAGATATGAAATGGGATGAAGTAACAGCCAGAGAGATTGAAATAAAGTTAAGAAAAACCTCTAATTGGAAACCCCAGGCCTAGATGCAGTACCTAACGTCTGGTTAAAAGTATTAACATCTTTGCACGAAGATTTAGCCATGAGTAAGAACTATTTATATGCATACCCCAAACAGACACCAACCTGGCTAACAACAGGAAATACAATACTCCTACTTAGCAGTGAACCTGCAAGCTACCCTAAAAATTATAGAATAACTTGCCTTCCAATAATGTATAAACTATACGCTGGAACTGATGCTGACAGAGTTTATAGGGGAAGACTCTAAGTATGTCATGGATTGACTACAAAAAAGCATTTGATACTATCCCACATTCATAGATAAAAACAGTGCTTAAAAATGTATAAGACACACCCTACACTGATTAACTATGTTACAGTGACCATGAAACAGTGGCAGACCACTTTACAATTAAGTCATGATAAAGAACAAATTATTATTCCAGGGATAAAAATTCAAAGGGGAATATTCAAGGGCGACTCTCTGTCACTGCTGCTATTCTGTCTTGCCCTTAACCCATTAAGCTGTCTACTTAACAGCTTACGCCATGGCTATAATTTGGCTACTAGAAAATAACAAAGTGTGAAGATTTCTCATCTTCTCTTTATTGATGATTTAAAACTGTATAGCTCATCAGATGAGGAACTGAAAACACAACTGGAAGTTGTCAAAACTTTTTCAGATGATATAAGAATGTCATCTGGGCTTGATAAATGTGCAAAAGCAACCTTTAAAGCAGGAAGAAAATATCAGTTTGGGACAAGAATATGATATAAAAGAACTTGAGCAAGATGGAATGTATATATATTTGGGAACTGATGAAGGATCAACAATAAAACATGAAGAAATGTGAACAAAACTTAGTAAGGAATATTTTAGAAGACTTAAATTAATCCTGAAAACAGCATTGACATCTAGGAACAAAATTCAAGCTATAAACCAATTTGCTCTTCCTATCCTAACTTACAGTTTTGAAGTGATTGACTGGCTTCAAAATGTGTTTGATAGATTAGACAGGAAAACAAGAAGGATGCTTCATGCTCACCAAATGATTTATAAAAATCAGTGCATACCAAGATTATATATTTCCCATTCTGAAAGACGTGTGGGCTTCCTTGAAATTGACTGCATGTATAGATCTGCAATCATGGGACTGCAGTCATATCTGCTGACCTCACAAGACCCAAATGTAGTGAAAGTTTTGAAACATGAGGAAAATAAATCTAAGATGACTTCTCTGCTTAGTCTAGCAGAAGCACATCTGCGTCAAGCAGGAATAGAAATCAAACCAGAAGTAGATAAAAATCAGGCAGCAACTGAACATGCGGAAGGATCAGATGAGAAAGCAAGAAATGTCAAAAATGCATAAATATAGTTGCAAGTATAGAAAACTTCTGGAAGAACCTCATGTTGATCTAGATCAAATGCAGGAATGGTTAAGGAGAGATGAATTCAAACCAAGAGATGAAAAGTTAATATTGGCGGCCCAAGATAGTGGGCTACGTACACATTGGTTTACAAAATACATTGAACATGTGGGAGAAACAGACAAATGTAGGTTTTGTAAAACAGAATTGCTAACAGTTGGACACCTCATTGCTGGTTGTGGAATACTAATGGCAGAAGGACTGTATACTGAAAGGCATAATAATGTGGCAAGACTGTTGCATTGGGATTGTGCAAACATTATGGTATTGAAGTGGCTGAAAAACACTGGAAACATGAGCCACAAAGCATTATAGAAAATGAAGTCTGCATCACATGGGACCCATTAACAACAGTTCAAAAGATAGATGTGAGAAAACTGAATATAGTGGTCCACGAAAAGTAGACAAAAGTAGCATTGGTCATTAAAATTGCCACACTCAGTGACTACAGTGTATTGCTTACGGAGAGATATAAAGTCATAAAATATCAGAATTTGAAGGCAGAAATGAGAGCAATGTGGAAGAAAGATACCTAGACAGTTCGAATAGTAGTAGGAGCAATGGGTCTTATTAAAAATAATCTACAATTGTATTTAGATGTGTTACCAATACATGTATCTCCATATGAATTGCAGGAGTCATTACTAGGCACATTGCAGGTGTTGGGAAGAGCATTTTTGGCTGACATCAAAGATTGAAACAATACTGATTTCATGAACTTTAATCATACTTTGACTTAGGAATGGGTCCATTCACATCATGGTATTAGAAACCCAAAAGACTCAGATAAATAAAATAAAAAAACTGGGTATCAACTCATTCATCACTAAATGAGTAACAAACTGACTCACAGAACACACACTGTCAAAGTTGGGGAATTCACCTCCACCAGTAGACCAATTACCAGTGGTGTACACAAGGATCTGTTCTGGGCCCTCTATTGTTTGGAATTTATTCTTCTGAAGTCCAGTCACAAGTTGATGGCCTGTAGCTTACTAAGTTTGCAGATGACTGTGAATTGGGCACAATTACAGAGTCCCCCAACTAGATCAAAAAATTACAGAAGCGACTAACACAGACAATCAATTGGTGCCAGGACCATGGACTGAAACTAAATGCAAAAAATGCCTTATTATCCCCTTTGGCAAAGAAGTAGCCCCTGCTAGTTACAATATAGACAGTATTCCTCTAAACTCAAACACAGTGGTGCGAGACTTAGGAAACGCAGGTTGATAGCAATCTAAACTTCAATCACCATGTCTCCACAGTTGTGAGGAACAACTTCTACACTGCCCATCTCATAAATAAGGGCATCACATCCAAGACCAGGGAGGCCATTACTCCTCTGTACTTGGCCCTTATCAGACCACTGATTGAGTAGATGATACACCAAGTTTGTTCCAAAGATTCATAAAAGTTTACAGGCTCCACCTGGATGTCCTATAGTTTCTGCATGTGGGTATTTTACCCACAATTTGTCTTGCTTTTTACATGAGTACCTTTATAAAGTTGTTGTTAAATTGCCATCTTTTATTAAGGATATTTTTGAACTTGTAGATAAAATGAAAGAAGTTAAATGGGAAAGTAATATGTCTTTAATTGTAGTGGATGTAGTAAGCCTATATACAAATATCCAACATACTTATGGCATGGAGGCACTACTTTACTTTTTAAAAGATTCTCCTGGAACACATTATATTATGAATTGGTCCAATTTTGTTTAGAGCATGTTTTTGAATTTAATGGAAATCTGTATAGACAGCTACAAGGAACAGCAATGGGAGTAAAATTCACCCCAATGTATGCTAATATGTTCATGGGCCTATATGAACAACTATATATTTACAATAATATTTTTTTTAGGAAACGTACTTAAATACTATAGATACATAGACGATTTGTTGTTTGTGTGTAAGGGGATAGGGAACAGGTAGAACAATTTTTCTCGGATTTACATAAAAATAGGTTTAATATTAAATTAGATGGTTAGACTGCAGTGGTGGTGCTGTGGTAGCGTTGTCGCCTCACAGTTAGACGTTGCACGTTCAATTCTCAATTAGAGCGTCTTCTGTGTGTCGACATGCGTGAATGGGCGTTCCTTCATTGAAGGTTGTGTGTTAGGCCCGGCAAGCCAGCACGTAAAAATCTACTGCCAATCATTAGTGGACCGGAGTTCCGCTGTGGCGACCCCTAACCGGGAAAAGCCGAAAGACAGTTATTAAATTAGATGGTTTGCAGGTAGGAGAAGAAGTAAATCATTTGGATGTTATTTTACAAGGTAATGTTAATGGGAAGATACAAACAAGAATACATAGAAAATCTGATGATCAAAATTATATATTGTATAGAGAAAGTTGTCACCCTCCCCATACACTTAAATCGATTCCATATAGAAAATTTGTAAGAATAACAGGGCTCTGTAACAATAAAAAAGCTTGTGAACAAGAGTTAGAAAAAGTTATGCATTCATTTTTACATAGAGGGTATGACAAAAAGTTGGTAAAAGAAGCAATGGGCAAATTAATGAGGTATAATACTAAAAAAGTTAGATATTATAGTAAAAAAGGACAAACAACAGATTCAGTGAAGGAGTTAGAAAAATATTTTTTGTCACGAGGTATACCTTGTTTTCAGATAAATTATAGTATAGTGAGATACTTCTGGGGCATTTTAGCTAAATGTAAAAATCTATATAATAAAAGCCAATTACAAATTTCCTATTTTAGAGGTAGACGTGTTCATAGGTTCATAGGTTCATACTAGGCTATCTGCCCGAGGGCATTTACAAGCCTAGCCCATAGTTTTGTGGCTTACGCCACCCCTTTAGTATGGGGAACTATACCCATTATTTTGCTGTGCCTCTGTCGAGCAGTGACACTGAGGTAATCCCTGGGGTATATCTGCGATCTCCCATCCTGTAGGAGTTTTTATAGTGCACAGTAGATTTTATTTACCCACTATAGAAATAAATAGGAAAGTAGAATATAAATAAACAATTCTGTGTGATAAATGTAAATCCTGCACATATGTAGTGAAAAGCTTTGAATATATTAATGGAAAAAAATTCCAGGTGAAAGGAACATATGGGTGTCAGAGTGAAAAAAATAGTATATGGGATACAATGTCCATGCAACAAATTTTGTATTGATGAAAGCAAAAGAAGCTTTGGAACTAGGTTAAGGGAGCATATTAGGGATGTCATAAAAGGATGGGAAGAAAACCCAGTAGCAGTACATTTTAGAGAAGCACATAATAGTAACCCTAAGGATTTGGTAGCTATGGATGTTCGTCGTCTCCCATTGCTGCAGTCCTGACAAATGGGTACTCCGCTGCCCACCATCGGCCCGAATATCAAAGGGCTAGAACCGGCGTCGGTCATGGGCGCCTGAGACTGACGCAAGTACTTGTCAGTACAAATGCGCATGACCGACGCCATAACCTCAGTCTTTCTTGCCGCATGGTCCTAAGCAGAAGCAGTTTTTGCAAGTGCCGTTCGGCGTTCTGGAATTGTCGGTTTTCGAGTTTCAGACCGGATACCAAGTTGGCTAAGCACCCTGTTGGGGACATTTTTTGTCTTTTTCTTGCCTCAGTATTGACGGATGTCAGAAAAAGTTAATAACTGTATTTCTTGTGGGAAACAGATTCCTCATAGGGATTACCATTCACTCTGTATTCCTTGTTTAGGGCCTGAGCATGACGTTGTTGGGTGTCGCTTTTGTGCTACTTTTAACAAGCGTACTATTAAACGTCGGTCGGACTGTGCTAGGCTAGTGTTTGGTAAACGTTGTAATTATAACATGCCGTCGGATTCTCCGACGACTGGTTCTTCTAAGAAGCGCAAAGAAAAGTCTTTGCGGTCCAAACAGGATGAGGCATCCACTCCGGACGTCGGTTCTGTGGAACCACTGACTGCTTCAGTGGCTCCTTCTGACAGTTTACCTGTGTGTCAAGGGGAGCCTTTGTTACTGCAGGAAGTGGCTTCTCCTGTGTTAGGCCGGGCTGAGGGTGCTTCTTTGTTGTCTGTGGCTTCCTCCCCTCATAGGGTAGTTAGACCTCCTCCTTCTCAAGGCAAAGGCCATTCTAAATCTAGGTCTTTCCCTGCTGGTGCTCATCCCCAGGGTCCAGCCCCTAGGAAGCACATGTTAAAGATGGCTGAAGATTTGATTACTTTAATTAGAGGTTCCATGCCCCCCCTGTGAAGAGGCCCAGGATAGACACAGAGTTGGAGGGTCTGGTTCAGTCTTCCAATGAGTCAGATTCCTCTGTGGAAGAGCTTCAGGATTTCCCTCCCTATTCTGATTCAGAGGCTGAGGACGCTACCCCCTCTGCGTCCCCTCCAGAAGATTTTTCTTTCTCTGAAACTTTGCATTCCATGAGGGAACATTTCCAGTGGGATGGCCAAGATTATTCTGATTCTCGTACAAGGCTAAGAGAATTCTTGTTTTTACCTCAGCACAGGCCTTTGGCTATTCCCCCTGTACTGGATGTTGTTCTGGATGTATTTTCTGAGGCGGCCCTTAACCCAGATTCTCTGCCTCCTGCCCCAGTTAAACCAGATAGATACTACAGGGTTCCGGAAGCTCACAAATACTTGTATAAGAGTCCTAGGGCTGATCCAGAAACTATTTCTGAAGGCCCCAAAGGTGTTAAGGCTTCTGTGGTTAAGAATCCAGTTCCTCTGGACAAGGATGCTAGGGCCCTGGATAGGTGGGGTAAAAAACTGTATACCTCTTCTACTTTGGCTATGAGAGCTTTAAATTGTCAATTTCATATGCTCAGGTATCAGAATTATTTGCTAAGTCAATTGAAATGTAAAGTTGATGCTTTAGCTGAAGGTGTTGACTGTAAGGAGCTTCAGGATTTAGTGCATGCTTCTGACCAGGTTGGTAAGCATTCTTTGCAGTGTGGTTTTGATGCTTTACAAGCTTCTTCCAGGGTGGCTGCTACTAGTTCTGTTGTTCGCAGACATGCCTGGCTTAGAGATCAATCCTTGTCAGAGCATGTTAAGGCTTGCATTATGGATGCTCCTTTGCAATCTGATGTTCTTTTTGGCCCTCCAGTGGAATCAGTTTTGAAAAAAATGGAGGAAAAAGCTAAGTCTATGCAGACGGTAAAAGACTTCTTACAGGTTCAGCCCCCTAAGTTCAGTAGGAATTGGCCTGCTAAGGGATGGTCTTTTCCCTCTTCGGATTTTCATTCTAGGGGCAGGTCGAGGCGTGGTAGAGGTAGGGCTTCCTCTCAGGGCCCTGTTACTTCTAGACCTTTGAGTTCTTTTACCCCTTCTGCTGGGGTGGGCAGGGGTCAGTCCTTTCGGAAGCAGTCCCAATGACCTGTGTCTTCAGCTGCCGGACTCTGCTTTGCTGGCAGCTCCTCTAGGAGGAAAACTGGGGCTTTTCAAACGGAATTGGCATTTGGTTACCCAAGACAAATGGGTATTGGACATTATAACTCGAGGCTACAAGTTTTATTTTCACACATTCCTCCTTTCAAAGGTATGCCGGATGTGCCTCATCAGCAAAGACTGGAAGCGCAGGCACAGATTTTTCTCTGCTCGGTTGGGAGCAATACAGGCAGTTCCTTCTGTGGAAAGAGGCACGGGTTTTATTCCCGTCTTTTCTTAGTGCCAAAGAAGGAAATACTTGGAGGCCCATTCTGGATTTATCCATTCTAAACACCTTTCTGGAAATTCCAAAATTCAAGATGTTAACACTGCAGCAGCTGTTGCCTATGCTAGGCAGAGATCACTGGATGGTGACTTTGGATCTCAAGGAGGCCTATCTTCACATTCCTATCAGGCCCAGTTGCAGGAAATTCCTGAGGTTTCGGACTGGGAATTTGCATTATCAGTTCTCTGCATTGCCCTTTGGCTTATCTACTGCGCCCAGGGTGTTCACAAAAGTCCTGGCTCCAGTAATAGCTTTTCTCCGGCTAAGGGGAATTCAAATTTATCCTTATCTGGACGATTGTTTGATACTGGCTCAGGGCGAGCACGAACTTCTTCGACATCTGCAGTATGTGATGACAGTTTTCAGATGCCTAGGGTATTCTGTGAACGAAATAAAGTCCAGTCTAGTACCCTCACAGGAGATGTGTTTTCTGGGTGTGAGACTGAATACAGCTACTCAGATGGCATCTCTTACCCCGGACAAACAAAGAAATCTTCACCTATACTTCCTCACTTATTGTCTCAAGCAGACAATCATTTTCTCAATGTCAGGGTGCAATCCCTACACCTGACAGCCTGGCGCATTCAGTTTTAGAGGATGGGGGCCTTCAGCTCCCTCAACAAGTTTTAGATGTCCTTTTGGAAGCCAGGCGTCCTAGTACTCGAAAAGTTTATGCTGATAAATGGAAGAGATTTTTTCTTTGGAGTTCAGCTAAAGGCCTTGATGTCACTTTGCCTAATTTGAGTTGTACTTTGCAATATTTGACTATGTTACTGGACAAGGGTTTGTCCTTCTCTTCTATAAAAGTGCATGCTGCAGCTATTTCTGCTCACTATGATGGTGATCCTCCTTTATTTTCACATCCTTTGCTTAAACAGTTTCTTAGAGGGGCAAAGAATATAAGACCCCCACGGAGGGCTCCTACTCCTGCCTGGGATCTTAATTTTGTTTTGGAAAAACTGACTCTGCCTCCTTTTGAACCTGCAGCTACGGCTGAATTGAAGTTGTTGTCCTGGAAGACTGCTTTTTATTGGCTGTTACTTCTGCTAGAAGGGTATCTGAATTACAGGCTCTCATGGCAGTGGAACCTTTTCTGATTTTTCACCAGGACAGAGTTTCCTTGCGTACTAATCCTACTTTTCTGCCTAAGGTAGTTTCTAATGTGGCATTGAACCAATCTATACATTTGCCTACTTTTTATGCTAACCCCAAAATGAAGGGGAAAGAGTTTTGCATTCTTTGGATGTGCATAGGCAGTTACGGTATTATTTGTTCAGAACCAATGAGTTCAGGAGATCTCACCAGTTATTTGTTTCGTTTGCTGTGGCTTCAAGTGGGAAAGCTGTCTCGAAGCAAACTATTTCCAAGTGGATCGGCCATTGTATTGCTTTTTGTTACTCTCATCATGGAAAGGAGGTTCCAGTTGGGATCAGGCCTCATTCTACTAGGGCTACGGCCACCTCTACTGCTTTTTTGAGAGGGGTAGCTACTAAAGACATTCTGGAGGCAGCTACTTGGAGTTCTGTACATACCTTTACAAAGCATTATCATTTGCCTCTTTATTCTAGGTCTAGGGCTGGGTTTGCCACTGCAGTCTTGCAGGGCATGTCTGCAGCTCCTCCTGTTATTTAGTTGGCCGGCCTCCCTTTTTCCGTTGCTCTGGGATTCTACCCATTTGTCAGGACTGCAGCAATGGGAGACGATGAACATAGTACAGTTTTGTACCTACCATAAATGTAGATGTTCGAGGATCTCCATTGCTGCAGTCCTATTTTCCCTCCCTCCTTCCCCCTTTTTCTTTTTAGATTGGGGTTTTTGGGTGGTGTTTTTTTTTTGCATTCTGACGTCTGAGGCAAGAAAGACTGAGGTTATGGTGTCGGTCATGCGCATTTGTACTGACAAGTACTTGCGTCAGTCTCAGGCGCCCATGACCGACGCCGGTTCTAGCCCTTTGATATTCGGGCCGATGGTGGGCAGCAGAGTACCCATTTGTCAGGACTGCAGCAATGAAGATCCTCGAACATCTACATTTATGGTAGGTACAAAACTGTACTTTTTAGAACAAGTTATCAGTGATGCTATTAATACAAGTAATGTGAAAAATAGGCTATGGAAAAAAAACTGTTTTGATTTAAAATATGGTACCCTATTCCCTGGGGGAATGAATAGGGAATGTAATTGGAAATGTATGCTATGGATGATTAATTAAGTTTAAGTAACTTCTAAATTGAATAATTAATTTATGTGTGGATGTACTTAAAAAGTGTAAGAAAAAACGGCATACTCTGTAAAGGCATTGTTGCCGAAGCGCTAGAGAAAGAGAGAGAGAGAGAGAGAATTCTGACTGTAAAACTCACTATTTTTATTGTTTTAAAATAAAGCCTGCTTTTGGATTACACTGACCTTCTTCGTGGTGTTTTTCACTGATTGAGTACAATTTATTTATTTTTATTTTATTTTACATTTGTTGACCAGGCATGTCTGGCTGAGATATTGCCCTTTTTCAGCAGAGGCCCAGGGAGAAAAGCTCAAAAGATGTACAATGCAATAAAAATAGCAATACATATACATTTCAATAAAAATAGCAATAGATAATTTTGTTAGTTAAAATACATAAGCTATATACATGTATATTGTTGACAGATAAAACAGTATTATAAACAAAAAGGAGAATGTTAAAAAAGTAGAATAAGTTGTATGTTTTGGTTTAAAAGAGAGTTGAGTAAATATAAGGTTTTGTATGCAGAGTAGCAGAAACTTAAAAGGTTACATAAGAATTTCAGGGAGTAGAGTATAGAAGAAGCGTTGGAGGTTGCATAGGAAGCATAGGATGAAGTAGTTAATGGTAAGTTTTAGTAAGTTAGTTTGACTGTCCTATAAAAGGTAGGTAATAATCAGGGAGGGTGAGTATAATGGCAGGATCAGTGTTTTTTAAAGTGGTCTTTGGTTGCTAGCTTAAACTGTTTGGGATGAGTTAAGGTCCTTATTTCTAGTGGGAGTTTGTTCCATGCAATAGAAAGATGGTAGCTATATAAGTTGCATCCTGTGTTGGATTTGGGTTTATGGATTTTTAGTAGGTCTTTGGTTGAGCTTCGGAGAAAACTGGTAGGGGAGTAGTGAGAGATGAGAGAAGATAGACTTGGGCAGAAATCAAACTGATATAGGATGGAGTGTATGATTTGGAGTTGAGATTGTAGGAACAGGTGAGGTAGTTCAGGCCAGTTCAGGTATTTTAGGGAGGGACAGTGGTGAGAATGATATGTTTGGAGTTGGAAATCTAGCTATTTTGTGGTAGGTTGATTCTAATTTGGTAACTAGGGAGGAGTTCAGATTTGTGAGTATTTGGGAACAATAGGTTAAGCATGGTAGAAGGTAGGCACAGGTAAGAGAAATCCTAGCTTCAGTAGTTAGGAATTTGTTGTTCCTGTATAGTAGTCCTAACTTTTGGTGTTTTTTTTTATTCAATTGTTAATGTTAAGATCGAATTTTAGTTGGTCATCAATGGTAATGCCAAGGAGTTTTGTGCTAGTTTTGACTTCTATAGGAGTATTGTTTACGGACCTTATGGAGAAGGAAAGTTTAATGTGGTTTGCAGATTTAGGTAGAAAGAGTAGTAATTTCATTTTCTTAGGGTTGAGGATGAGCTGATTATTAGTAAGCCATGTCTCTACTGAGTTGAAAGATGCTTGGGTATTTGTTAGGAGTTCTAAGGGCGAATTAGCATTACTTATGACTTTAGAGTCATCAATATATTGGACAATGTTAGATTGAGGACAAGAGGAGAGGAGTGAGTTGGTGAAGATATTAAAGAATAGAGGTCCAAGAATGGAACCTTGGGGAACACCAGTTCTTACTGAGAGAGGGGTAGATAGTGCTGAGTCCCATCATACTGACTGCAGCCTATCAGAGAGATAGCAAGAGAACCATGCAACTGTATCCAGGGAGAAGTTTAGGTGTACAAGTTTACTAAGTAGCAAAGTGTGTGAGACAGTGTCAAAAGCCTTAGAAAGGTCAAGGAATACACCGGATATGAGTTTGTGATCATCTTTAGCAAGGGCTAAGGTGTTGAGAAATGATAGTAGAGTTGTGGTTGTACTATGCTTGGGACGGAAGCCATGCTGTGTTGGAGTGAGAAGTTTTTCTTGTAAGAGATAATGCATAACTTGTTTGTGTATACATTTCTCAAAGATTTTGGAGAGGGGAGAGGATAGTGATAGGTCTGAAATTAGATATTTCTGTGGAGTTACCTCCTTTATGAATAGGAAGGGTGTAAAGCTGTTTCCACACAGAAGGAACTTTAGACTCAGAGATGGAGCAATTGATTAGTATAGATACATGCACAGCAAGGGAGTGTGAAGCAATCTAGAGAAAGTAAGAAGAAATATTGTCTGCTGATACAGAGCATGGTTTGAGCTTTGACAGTAGAGTTCTGATATAGTCAGTGGAGACAGGTTTGAGAGAGGAGGAATTTACTGAGATAGTGTTTGAGGGGTGTATAGGGAGGTTTGAAGTGTTGTTTGAGAGGTTGTGGCTAAATAGTTTGGAAAAGGAGTCAATAAAGTAGGTGTTAAAGGTATTGACAGTTTCTTCAGGTGACTTGTCAGGACATGGGTTTGATGAAGTTGGGTTACCTGGTTGTAGTATATGGTTTATAGCATTCCAGAATTTTTTGGATCACATTTTAATGTTTTTGGGGGATTATAATAAAAGTCTTTTTTTTTTTTTTGTCTTTGCTGGGTAAGTATTTTTGTCTGATTTCTAAGTTCTTTATACTTTAGGAGGTCAGCTGGAAGTTTGGTTTGTACCCATTTTCCATGCAATATCTCTGGATTTCATAAGGGTACGGGCAGTTTTAGTTAGCCATGGTGAAATGTTTGCCTTTAATCAAACTTTTCTCAGTGGAGCTAGAGAATTTAAAATATTTAGGAAAGTTGAGCTGAAGGCATTTACTGCTTCATTGAATGGGAGCTGAGTAAGGGAATCCCAATTAATTCTAGAGAGGAGGGTTTTAAAAGTGTCCGGGTTAAAGGTTGAATGTTTGCGGCAGGTGATAAGCCGGTGTGGTTTGGGGAGGTGGGTGATGTAGCACTTTTATAGGTGAGTGGTCACTCAGGGCATCAGGTAGGGTTTCAGGGTTATGGTATTTGCTGGGGTTAGAAACAAGTATCCAATCTATCAAGGAGCTTGAAGAATAAGAGTTATTAGACTAGTTGTGTAAATCCATGGAGGTTTATGTGTTGTGGAGGGTTTGGATTGTTAAGGTTATGCCAATTAATGTTTACATCCCCAAGAAGGATAGTTTCATTAGGGAAATTTAGGGAGAGATATGACAACATATTTTCCATTAAGGGGATATTGTCCCCTGGTGAAACGTATATGGCTACTACTGTGATAGTAGTAAAGTCATTGGGTATGAGGTCTGCTATTAGTATTTTAGCAGATGTAAATAAGGGACATGGTTCTTTAGGAAGGGAGTGAATGAGGTAGTTAGAATAAACTAAAGCAACGCCTCCACCTTTTTTCTTTAAGCGATCTTGGCGAAATATATTATAACCAGGAGGAAGGATGTCTTTATCTTGGTTTTGAGGTCTGCTATTAGTATTTCAGCAGATGTAAAGAAGGGACTTGGTTCTTTAGGTAGGGAGAGAGTGAGGTAGTTAGAATAAACTAAAGCAACGCCTCCACCTTTTTTCTTTAAGCGATCTTGGTGAAATATATTATAACCAGGAGGACGAATGTCTTTACCTTGGTTTTGAGGTTTAAGTCAAGTTTCTGTGACAGAGATAATGTCTGGGGTATGAAGAGATACCCAAGCATGAAACTGGCTTAGTTGGTTGAGCATACTTCGAGTATTGATAGCTGAGAAGGAGATTTTCTTTTTTGGTATGGATGTTTGATTAAAATTGGGGGTGATATTTTGTGAGGTGTTAGGAATAGTGGTAGGACCAGGGTTTGGGTGTATATCACCTGACAAGAGTAGAGTCCTTGGAAGTCATACGCTTTCATTTTTTTGTGGGTAGGTGTGAAAGTATTTAGTTTTTTAATTAGATGTAGTATGGTTGAAAGGAGGAGTTTTTATTTTAGGGAGTAGTATATTCATTGGAAGGATAGATGCAAAGATGAGTATGGGTTGCTGAGGGTAAGAAAAGCAGTTTAGGTGATGGTAGGTGGGGGCTTTATATATAGAGGTTAAGAGTGTGTAAGATGATGTTATGTTGTGTAGGAGGAGAAGTGCTGGTAGAAGTATGACAGGAATGATTAAGTCTGGCATGTTTGAAGAGGAGGAGAGGGCTTTAATAGGGTGGGTTGATTGAGAGTTTGGGCAGGAGTTGTAAGGTAGGGAGAGAGTTTGTAGTGGGTGCTAGCTTGTGTAACAGGATGGGGAGGAGTTTGATGGTTTGGAGGGACCTGTGGTTAGGTATAAAGGAAATGATATGGGGGGGTGAGAGAGGAGCGAAGTGAGCCTAAGCGGGGCTACACCTGGGAAAGAGGAAAGTATAAAAAAAAATCAGCCAGTACAATCCAGTGTCCGGGGAAGATAAACAGTCAGATTTAAGGGCAATTAGACAAGCTAGATTCTAAAAGAAAAAAGGTATTTTCTTTTGTTTTTGCTCCCATCTGTATGTACCTCACCAGACACCTGCAGCAGCTGGAGAGAACACAGAGGTGTATAACCAAGAGAATTCAGGGCCTCCAAGACATGACTTGCATGGAAAGACTGAAAGCCCTATCACTATAGCCTTAATTCATACAGGCTGTTGAAAGGTGACCTGTGCCTGACCTACAGAGCAGTCTCTGACCCTGCCCTAATGGAAATGCTGAACATCTGCAAATCAAATGGGACAAGAGTCAATCACTACAGGGACCTCAACCTGGCCTGTGACATTAATATAACTAGTGCAAGAGACAGGAATGTCTCCCAGAAATTGCCAATCTTCTGGAATAAGCTCCCACTTCATGTGAAGCAGAACTCCTCAATGATCCTGTTTAAGTGCAAACTTGACAATTGGATGGGAAATCACAAACTCACCTTGGAGGTGGCACCTATGGCCTTCATGGACAGGAGCACTAGGTGCTAATCATAGTATCGCTCTGCAAACAATGATCATCTAACTATTGCTAACTAATGTACTCAGTGTTTTTACATGGCTAGACTTGTAAAGGCCCTAGGCCAATTAGCCTAGTAACCTCCTATGACCCTATGAACATGGCTTATGCTAACTAAGACAAAACCAAAGTTCTGAGTGACTAACAGCAAATTCCAGCATGACATTGCCTTTTAATAATTTCTTCTGGAATATTTTTAAGTTCCTTTGCAGTGGCTACAAAAAATTTCCATGTTCCCACACCAAACAATGTTGTAGATATATTACAAAACAAAATCAAAATTATGAAAGCTAGCATACAAAAATCTCCATAACAAAAGTCATTATTCAAACTACACCAGCCATAAAAAAAACACATAAAGCGTGCAAAGTCAGACTGTCTGCTCATCTGGAAATACTGGGTGTATCCATTTTTGTTCCAAGTGAAACTCCCTCTCCAGTGTCAGTGGTGAGGATTGTGGCACCATGATATCTGGCCCAGAGTGGGGATGTCGCAGTTACCATCAACTCCACCGTCATCATCCTCTTCTTCATGACATCTTCATCTTCTCAGAGGCACAGATTATTCTAAAAGTTTTTGTGCCAGCACTACCCCATTCACTGTATAATGTGTATGGACATAGTTTATTGCATAGCTATCACTGAGGTGGTTCACATACCCAATATTTAATTCCTAAACTGATTTTCCTACAGTATGAAACTATTTATTACAATATTACATTTGTATGTCAAGCACAATTTATTTTACTAGGAATCTTAACCTACTCCTTTTTAGTTACATTTTACATAATATAACTACATTTAGTTATTTATTGATTTATTGTCTGACTGAGTAAATAACTGTGCTGCATTCTGTCACTTAACTGATTCACACCCATAGCACCAGTTATGCTGTTTATTGCCCTACACTTGCAGCACTTTTTGTCTGGGCTGCCTTGTCTTACTCAAGTCTACATTTCTTGAAAGGCAGACTAAATGTGGAGCTTTAGTTTCACCATAACTTAATTGTGGTATTGCATATGTTGTATCCAGTATTACAATTAAGCAATTTATATGTGAGAAAATTACTTTAGCTGAACAAGTGAGGCAAAAAGCTGCTATATTTATTGAGTTAGAAAAATTACAATTGCATTTATGTATTTATCTAGTCTTTTGTTTACTAATTTAATCCCACTAGGCCAATATCCTCTTTTCGGGGGATACATGAGCTGGTACTCATATTAAGTAGTGGAAATTTGATCAGGGCACCAGGAAACTTCCCCTACACTTTTTGATAAGTGTCATGGGGTTGTTTTAATCCACCTGGGTTACCAACAACAACACAGGTAGATGAAACCTCAGTTTAATATCTCATCTGAAAGACATATTTATCTTTTATTCTGAGCTACAGGCAGTTGCTGTTCAGCATGCTGACAGTCTGGAAATTGATATTGCATTAGTTGATCACAAGTAGGTATTGAGTTAATGTTTTGAAATCTGCTGCAGACTAAGGAAAACCTCACCCTACCAACTACAATTGTGAGCGGCTACAACTGCACTGCTAGAAGGAGAAGCCACATGATGCATAATCATGAATAACTGGACAGCTGTTTATCTTATAGTAAATGCAAACAATTTAATTAAACATAATGCATATACCTCCAATGACTTAACTAAAGTAAAAAAATACTACTGAAATATAATAGAATCAAGCCACAGGTAAGGATAAAAGTGAAAATAAAGAAGATCATGAATGGGTGACTAGCAACTTTTAAATGATAAATCAAGCACCTTCTAGATCAGCCATTTGTGACTATTTTTAATTTTAAATTTAAAAGGAAAATGACATACTTTCAAATCACTTAACATGATAAGAACTTAAATGCAACAAAAAGAAACAGTATAAAATTTGCACAAGAGCTTTAACTGTTCTATACCTATTCTACTCTAGTCTGCCTTTAACATCAAATCACGTGTCTGTTTATTTTGGCTAAATGTCAAAATATCATTGATAACAATGACAATACTGACATGCCCTTTGAGCAAGTCAGATATTTTACAGTGAAAGATTTCATATGCTGATGTTATACCAAATGGAAGCCAGTTGAAATAGAGTCTTTCCATTGACATAATGAAGGTTTTCAGCTTTTGGTTTTCTTCATTCGTGAGCATTTGATCCGCTTGGGTGTTGTGTCTTCTGGTGTAAGAAGAACGATTCTTTCTCACATAACTATGTCATTAAGCCTTTTTACATCAACATACATTCATACACTGCCATTTTCATTACTGGCACCATCAGAGCATATTATTCAGCTGGTTGCTTTACATTTTCAATTGCACTAAAGTTTTGTATTCTTTTTAAGTTCTCCCACTACTTTAGACTGCACAGGAAATAGCACAATGCTTGAGTGGCCAAGGCATATAAAACAACATTTAGTTTTAATTTGCTCTTCACCGGTTCATTAAGTTGGCTACCTTCACCAAACATATCCGCACTCACTTCATTTATTCTGACAGTTAAGCCCATTTCACATGTCACAGCAGTGCTGAGCAGATTATATATGTGCAGACCATAAAGCACATAAACTCAAAATTCAAGCTTATACCCCTTCCACTCAGACATGTCAATAAATTTACTAATTCTCTTGAATTTGTCTACAGGGCTACATCTTTCTGTCTCTGCTTCAAGCAACTACAGATAGTTTGATAAACATTTAACAAAAATAGCGACAGTTCATTCATTACAAATATACTGGCACTAGTTACTAGGTATAATGCATTATGGGATACAATCATTTCTAAAATGTCCATGCTATACAATAGTTTTAAAGTGGGAATAATATAATTCATGTCCACAGTAGATACGAGTTTGATGAGCCTGCACTGACCCAGTAATCAAGGAGACTCAGTCCTCACCACTAACACCAGTGAGGGATGTGCACATTGGGAGGATGACAAGTACACACACAGTAAGGTCCAATTTCTCTTAAGAGCACACAGAGATCACAGTCAGTCTGGAGCTGGTTTCTCCCTCTCTCTCCAGATCCCCAATAAGGCTCTCCACTGGCACAGCTATAGGGTTAAGATCTCAGCCGAGTGGTCACGCCAAAACCTCTAGCACCCTCTCTGTCCAACCAGTGCTTCATGTCCCTGCCCAAGTAGCTGACACACACACACTCTGAGATTTGATTTACATACAAATACACAGACACTCCTGGGGAAGGCTGGCACATGTTTACTTGCTATGCCCCCTTCTGCCCAGACTATAAGGTAGTACCAGCTGCCACCAACCACCCTTTTTCAGCTACTTTAAGGCCCTTCCCAAAGGTTGACCAATTCTACTGTGTAATGTTACTATTATCCAAATGGTGTGACCAAAACGTTTAAGGCTAAATAGGAGTCGCCTGTACAGTGTTACCAAATACACATGCAAGTATCTAAGAGCTTAAATATCTCTAAACAAATCAGACACAATTAAAAGGTTTAAATATATTTAACAATAAAAGCACAAGACAATACACAATAACTCAATAAAGTGACAACAGAGTTCAAAATCACAGGAAATACTTTAGGACATTCCCAAATAAATACAGAAAACATCTAAGCTAATGTTACTATCTATCTCTAAGAGAAATCACTGTAATCTAGTACTTACTATTAGCAAGGCAAATGTAGTACTGATGATGAGGATGTTTCTAGGTCCAAAGACAAATACAAAATGCACAGACTTTCTCTGAGAGATAGTTCTTAAATTAATAATACACATTACTGCTGGGTTAGCTGGATGACATCACTATTTGACACCTCTGTGTCAAAAATACTTATCTCTTAGAAGTTTTGCCTGGAAATGGAAGTCATAAAACAGTTAAATAATTTTACCTTTGAAACCTGTAATTATTTCTGTTTCCAGACAATAGAAAGAATCCTCTGGCTGTAAACATCCTGTCTCTTTGCATTAACTAACTTTATAGCACAGTCATAAACAATTTTAACTTATTTTCTCAGAGTTTTGCAAGTTAACTCTGTATGTTTCAACTTCTACCATGAAAACATACATTTGCACAGGTATATACATTTCTGTTCTTTTCCAGTAGGTTACACTGTGGCTACATTCTTGAAGCTCATTACATAACACACAGTTTTCTTACATTTGTAAGACATGCATACAAACCATATTACTATTCACAAATAACAGAATTATTTACAACATTCCAGCTAGCTGGGCTGGCAGCCTTCACAAATCTCCCCCCCACGAGAACTCAAGCTAGTTTTTCAAGTGACCCTTGAGAAACATTGCTTGAGAGGGTTGAGTCTATCTGGGAATACTTAACCCATTCCCTGTCTTGACAGCCCATCTGCGTTGGCATTGCTAACCCCACTGTGATGCTGCACTGTCATATCATATGCTTGTAACCCTAATCTCCACCTTAGTAACTTGGCATGTTGCTGGTTGGCTCGATGTAGCCATGTTAACAGATTGTGGTCTGTAACTGCAGTGAATTTTCTTTCCATACAGATAAGGGTAAGGTTTCTGCAGTGCCCACACAATGGCTAGACATTCCTTTTCTACAGCTGCATAGCATTCCTCCCTGGGTTGCAGCCTACGACTGAGATAAACCACTGGGTGCTCTTCTCTCTATCTGAAGAAATCTGACTAAGTACAGCCCCCACCCCATGGTTTGAAGCATCCACCTGCACAACTTCTTTGCTGTAATCTGGACTGGCAAACACAGGGAGTCCTCCCAAAGCTCCTTTAAGCTTCTGGAATGCCTGCTCACATGCTGGGGTCCACACTACCTTATCTGGCCTATTTTTCCTTGTCAGGTCTGTGAGGGGAGCAGCTATGGCACTATAACTGGGGACAAACTTTCTACAGTAACCCTCTGTCACTAAAAATGCCCTCACCTGCTTTTTGGTAACAGGTGCAGGCCATGCCTGAATGGCTTTCAATTTGGCAGGTTCTGGCCTGATCTTACCACTCCCCACTCTATGTTCTACGTAGGAGACCTCTGCCATACTCACCTGACATTTGCTGGGCTTAATGGTCAACCCTGCCCTTTGTAGTCTGGCCAGCACCTCCCTGACTTGCTGAAGGTGCTCTTGCCAGGAATGGCTGTAGATGCCAATATCATCTAAGTAAGCTGGGGAAAAATCTCCTGCTCCTCCTTGGATATGATCTACCAGCTTCTGGAAAGTCGCTGGGGCATTTTTCATTGCAAAAGGCATCTTTGTGAACTCATACAGGCCAAAAGGAGTCACAAAGACTGACCTCTCTCTAGCAATGGGAGTCAACGGCACCTGCCAGTAACCCTAGGTAAGATCAATGGTGGTAAGATTGCCCTACCCAGCTGCTCTAGGGCTTCATCTTTCCTAGGCATGGGGTAAGCATCTGACTCTGTGTGACTATTGAATTTCCTGTAGCCCACACAGAACCTGGTGCTGCCATCCTTCTTTGGTACCAGCCCAGGGACTGCTGGACTCCTGAATTACACCTAGTTCCAACATTTCCTGTATCTCCTCACTCAGAGTCTGTTTGGCTCTCTCAGGCACCCTATAAGGGGCCTGCTTAATAGGCCTTTGGGGTCCTGTATCCACATGGTGTTGCACCAGGTGGGTGCACCCTGGTTTCCCAGTGAACATGTCCCAGAACTCCTGTAACACTGCTCGGATTTCGTGATCCTGAGTAGGAGATACCTTTTGGGACATTGCTACCCTTTCCACTGAGGTGTCAGTCTGAGCCTCACTGAGGAGATCAGTCACCAGATCTCCCTCAGACTCCTCCTGCAATCCACTGCAAATACTCAGCACAAGAGCCTCCCTATTTTGGTAAGGTTACATCATGTTAACATGGTACAATTTGTGCCCCTGCCTCCTGCCTAACTGTTCCACCATGCAGTTAATATCACTGACCTTCCTTACCACCTTGTAGGGTCCCTCCCAAGCTGCCTGCAGCTTGCTGTGTCTGACAGGAATGAGAGCAATCACCTGCTGCCCTACAGCATACTCTCTGGCTCGAGCATTCCTGCCATACCAGACCTTTTTCTGCTGTTGGGCTTCTTCCAGGTTCCCCTGGGCCAAGCCCATGAGTTCCCTGAGGCTTGTCCTCAGGTTTAGGACATATGCCACAGCAGACCCCTTGTGGGAGTCACACTCATCCTCCTACTCATCTCATATTAAATCTAGAGGTCCCCTCACCCTGCCCATACAACAATTCAAAGGGTGAAAAACCTGACCGATGTGTCTTACAAATTCACAAAAGCTAAAAAATCTACTGGACGGAATCTCTACAGCTACCTACACTTGCATGGAACAAGCTCCCCATGAACCTTAGAAACATTTCCTACATCCACAAATTCAAGAAAACTCTCAAAAGGTACCTTAATATCACATGGATTTGCCTCTGCAATCATCCCACATGAACCCACCCTTTTTTTTTCACTATCCTCTCTATTCCTCCCTTCCCTACTACCATAACTCACGTAACTGTTCTGTACAGTAAAGTACAATTTCCCTTAAGAGCACACAGAGATCAAAGTCAGTCTGGGGCTGGTTTCTCCCTCTCTCTCTCCAGATCCCCAATAAGACTCCCCACTGGCACAGCTATAGGGTTAAGATCTCAGCCAAGTGGTCAAGCCAAAACCTCTAGCACCCTCTCTGTCCAACCAGTGCTTCGTGTCCCTGCCCAAGTAGCTGACTGAAACACATACTTTGAGATTTGATTTATATAAAAATATACAGCATATATGATGCATCAGCACATGAAGTAGGGTGTCATTATGGGTCACAAAGCCCAACCATTAGCCTTCTGCCTTCATTTCCTGCTATCCTTGGTCAATTGTTACAGGTGTAGCTGGAAATGAAGGCAGAAGTCTAATGGTTGGGCCTTGTGACCCATAATGACACTCTACTTAATGTGCTGATGCATCAGTTGCTGGACTTTTGAACAGATAATTATGCTTTTCAAGTGTTCTCTAACGTCTGCTGGACTTTTCAAAAGTAGATGACACAGGATCTGATTCCTCTTACATTTCAAGACAAATAACATGGAAGGAAACTGTAAAGGGTGGAACGAGAGGTTTAGGTTCATCCACTTTTAAAAGCTGCATGACCCCCCCCCCTTTTTTTTTGCTTTAGTAGAAATTTATTTAACTGATGACTTACAGTGGTTCTTTATGAAGTTAACTGCTGTCATCAAAGCAAACATCCTCAGGAAGGAATACAAAAAAATAAAGAATCCTCATCTTCATCATTTGTGGTATAATCCGTAGGGAGGACATCAAATTAGACTATGCATGATCATGGCCCCCTTTCTACAACAGCAACATGGTGTTTGTCTTTTTTTTTTCTTTTCTTTTTGTTGCTTTCCAGAAAATGGAAGGTTTTGTCT
Organism: Protopterus annectens; assembly: GCF_019279795.1. Taxonomy (NCBI): domain Eukaryota; kingdom Metazoa; phylum Chordata; order Ceratodontiformes; family Protopteridae; genus Protopterus; species Protopterus annectens. The sequence continues at coordinate 575,702,327 of NC_056746.1, forward strand.
GTGACATAAGACTGGATATTGCTGTTGTACCAAACCAAAGTACTCCTGTCCTATGTATTTGCAGTTAGTGAACACAGGTGCCTCTAGTGCTCAAAGGATCAATGTCTAACCCCCAGACATTTACACTTCTAATGTATACAGATAAAGTCATGCTTTCTAACAGTAAAAGTTAATTTTTGTCCAGTCATCTGCTCAACAGACTTCAGACATTTCAGCTGCCCTCATAAAGATTGCTGCAAAACAAGTCTGAAAGAGAACATAAGAAATATTAGCTTTCTGTAAACCTAAAAATACTGGGATGGCAACCATCAACTTGAACAACTGGAAAGGAGTTTGTTTTTTCTATTTTAGTGCAACTATATAATGACTTTTTTTTTCACTAAAGATAGTTAGAATCAAAACGTTTTCCTTTCCCCAGGCTTTACCGCATGAGTGGTGGGTAGAAAAAGAACCTGAATTTCAGCACCCACCAGGAGACTGATCCCACTCAGAACAAAAATGCCCAGTAGCACGTGTTACTTGACCTTCAACAGATTCAGAAAGTTCAATAGTTCTTATTGATTTTTGCAGTTTATGCTTCTCTAGAGGTATCTTATATTTTTCTTTAGCTTTATTTTTTTTTTATTGATTTAGCAATAACTTCAAGCTGAGAAAAAAGAGTGGGAGAAATGCCTTTCTTTTTTTGTTAATAGAAAGTGAGGAAGGTCCTTAACTCACTAACTGTAACTAAAGAAAAAATATGGTGGAAACATAAATCATGATTAAATAAATAACTTTCTTAAAAGTTAAAATATTGCTTCCATTTCCATTGGAATTTTGTTCATTTTTTTCTTTTTTATGTCTCATAAACACTAATAAATTTTCAGACACCTTTGTTAAAGTTATTGTATTGAAAAAAATCATTGTACATAGATGTAATTATTGTGCTCTTTCCACAAACAATAATGATGCTGAAGACAACTACCTTTTGCTGATAGCTGCAAAAAAAAAAAACCTTGATGGTTACTTTCTTAAAAGATAATACAAATAGATAAAAGGTACTTGCAGTTTGAAAAGAAACTCTTAAATAAAATAATTTACCAAGACTGTTGTGAAAAACAAGGTCTAAATGAAACAATGACAATGAAAATCTAGCAGAAAGCAAAAAGAAAGTGACCACACAGACTGCTTTCCTTTATAACTCAGTTACTGTCTAACAGCTATGACTCAAGAATGTTCCCAAATGCCAGGAATCTTCCAGCTAATGAAAAACCTGACAGAGGACCAACTGCCACCAGCAGAAATCCCATTATTACAATGAATGCTGCAGCAGTGATCCTTATGAAGCATATCAGTCATATTCATTTGTGTTTTCAAAAGTTTGTGGAAGTACCATCATTTAAAGAATTAGTGAAATATTTTCCCATCTGGAAGTCTTGAGTTTCATTTTGTCATATTTTCAAGTAAATAATAAATTAATTCACAATCAGGCTGGCGGGAACATGTTAATTCTAAAACAGTAACAGCGGAAATGCACCCAAAACAAGACTGAGAATGGAGTAAATATTGTGATGTAAAAACAACATGTATTTGAAGGCATATCAGCTTCTTAATATGGTGGCACACAGTTCGGCAATGTGGGACTTTTTGCTAAATACAGGCAGCAAGAATTATGACCTGGATACTCGAATAATTTCTGAGTCTGATAAAATAATTACAGACGAACCACTTTTTGCATACTCAAGAAAGTTGGGTTGAATGGAGCTGTCTACAATAATCTAAAAAAAAAATACTTAAGTCACAATCCCTGGGATTTAGAAACATGCCTAGTGCATACCAAGATGTGGCTCGTTGTTAATTATCAGTTAAGTAACAGCCCACAGTACTGCTGATTAAAAAAAAATGTGTCGAAATCACAGTAGCCATAACAAAAGAGAAAATCATACAACAGTGGCTAGAACTGATGCAAGAAAAATGGGGTGAGCATGTAAAATATATCAGCCTATGTGTGTCCAAATGCACTGCATCATAAAGAAAAGCTAGCAAGCCACTTAAAGAGCCTACAGTAATGTCTAAATCTGTTTTTTACTATACAAAGGGGCGGAAATTGGTATACAGGACAGTAGGAAAAGGGGATCAGCAAGAATAGGAACATATAGATAACAAACAGGCAAGGTAAGAATGGGAGTGGGGAGGGGGAGGGAAGGCTGTGTGTGTGTGTGTGTGTGTGTGTGTGTGTGTGTGTGTGTGTGTGTGTGTATATATATATATATATATATATATATATACACACACACACACACACATATATATATTTTATATATATATATATATATATATATATATATATGTGTGTGTGTGTGTATATATATTATATATACACAAACACACACACACACATGCTATATACACACATATATATATATATATATATATATATATATATATATTTATAGGCTTACTATTGAAATGTCGAACGGCACTACATCAACTGTACTATAGCTGAACACGGAAGTTAGAAAATAGTAATGTCGACAACAAAAAAACAATCTAGGACTGTGTTTTAACATGGGTCGAGGTAGGGGAGATATTTGTAGTTCTGAATAATACTGAACACCTACCTAGACCCATGTTAAAACCATTCCTAGATTGTTTTTTTGTCGTCGACATTACTATTTTCGAACTTCCGTGTTCGACTATAGTACAGTCGATGTAGTGCCGCTCGACATTTCAATAGTAAACCATATATATATATATATATATATATATATATATATATATATATATATGAGAGGGAAGGGTGTGAGTGTGTGTTTGTGTGTGTGTGTGTGTGTGTGTGTGTGTGTGTGTGTACATATATATATATATATATATATATATATATATATATATATATATATCAGCATGGAACCAACAGTAATTAACTGCACAGTTAACAATACAGCAGCCACAAAAAGAATAATAAACTGTGCAGAAACACGGCCAAAAACACTAAAACGTTCACATGTTAAGTCGTCAATCTCGCCTTCATTCTTGCTGGATGGGTTCGGAGCCGATCCTCGGCTCTGACTCGGCCACTTACTAAAGGTCGAGAGCTTATTTTACCGGCTCGAGGCAACCCTATATCCCATGATGCTAGGCGATAACTCCCCAGATCTCGTTTGCCGCTTTCGCTTGCGAAGTGCGTTTTTTTACCGGCTCCTGGTAAGACTTATAGATATATAGTATTCAGTCACCCTTTTGAGTTAAATTTTCACCTAGTTATTTCTTTCAATAGTTAGTAACTACCCTTAACTCTATTACTTTTTTATATACCTTCCCTTTTTATCCCTTATATCCCCCCCCTCCACTCTTAGGTTAGGCCTTAAGCCTGCCCCTTTCCTAATTTTTCTTAGGGATCCTGTGGAGTGTTTGGGTGTGTCAGTATCCCTATTAACATTTTATTGTTAATTTATAATTTTCGAGAGTGTGTGTGTTTTTCTGTTACATTTGTGAACCCTTGACACTGTTATGTCGAAGGAACCTAAAGAAACTAAGGTCTCAGGCTTCAAGAAGTGTGACTCGTGCTGTCAGAAAATGTCTCTGACAGACGGTCACACTTCTTGTGTTTACTGCCTGGGACCCCTGCACCTGCAGGACTCTTGTTCAGTATGTCATGCATTCAGTCCAAGAGTCCTGCAGGAGCGCAGGAATAAACTTATACTGAGGGGTTTGTTAAAGCCCGAGGGCTCCCCGACTAAGTCTGCGTCGGGGAGACCCTCGAAACCTGCAAAACCATCGGCTCCAAGTACTAAGCCTTCAGCTGCTGGCTCCTTGTCGGTGCCTAGATCGGCTCCGGCTGGAGCCGATCCCTTTGAGTCACAAGTTCCTTTGAGTCACAAGTTCCGGTCTCGGCACCACTCGGTGCCGATACCTCTGAGCCCATGCTTTCGGTGTCGGCTCCGGCTAGAGCCGACGTGTCTTCGGCTCCGATGGCTCCATCTAAGAAGAGGTCAAGATCCCCTTCATTGGAGTCCATCCATTTGGCTTCGAGGTCTCCCCTGCTCTCGGAGCAGAGCCATCGGAGCCGATCTTCTCGGTCATCCAGACTTTCAGATCACGACCTTGAGAGAGTGGTAAGTAGGCTGTTAAAGTCTCAGGCATTGGCCCAGATGATCTCTAGCCCGTCTCATCAGACGGTAGCTATTACGACTCCACCTACTTTTCCTCCTTCGACTCTCCCTCAGAGTTCGGAGCTGGAGCTCCACGGAGCCGTGACCGTTGTGGCATCGGAGCTGATACCTCCCCCTTTGGCTCCTTCGTCTTCTGCTCCGATCTCCTCTTTGATACCTTCATTGGAGGGATCCGGGCGCCTGATCTCTCTCGTCAGCTCTGAGGGGGCGAGTGGCATTGGACCATTGTCCGAACCCATTCTCCCTCTCGGAGCGTCGGCGCTGGTGAGCTCGGCCCCGACATCGGCCTCGGAGCCTTCCCTGTCGGTGCGGCCTGGGGTTCCTACCTCTTTGGAGCGGGGGCCCTCTGGCCTTTCTGATAGGGGAGCCTTCGAGGTGATGAGGAGCGTACTAGCCCCAGGGCTTAGTCAACGGTCAGCTCCATCAGCTCCTCCCACTACAGTGCCTGCTGATGTCTCTTCTCACTCTCTTGCTCCCGGACCCAGAGATCCAACGCCTCAGGTTTCCCCACTGGGAATTTCTTCCTCTTCCGAGGCTTCTCCTGACCTGTCAGCGGAGCCTCCGCATAAGAGGACATGTAAGAGGAAGCATGTGGACTCTCCTGAGTCTATTACATCTGACACCGACTTGGATGAGTCGGAGGGATCCCCAAAGTCCCCCTCTGAGGATGTCTCTTTCTCAGACATCCTAGAAATCCTGAAGCAGAGGGGGAACTGGTCTTCCCTTAATCCTTCCGAGGATGAGTCTGTGTACCTGGAGGCGTTCGGTTCTCGACCCTCCACCTCCTGGGTGTTTCCGTCTTTCAACCCTCTTATGGAAGTAGTGGCTCGGAAGATGTGGTCGGCCCTGGATTCGATGGAACCCACCCCTCGGAGGCCATCTAAATTCATTACAGCACCAGTTGACAAGCAATTCCTAACAAAAGGTGTACCGGCGGATGCCATGGTGGTGGCTGCAGCCACCAAGAAGGAACTAGCTGATCCTTCAGTACCTATCCATCCTCCTAATAAGGATTCTAGGACCATGGATAGGTAAGGTAAGCGGATGTTTTCTTCAGCGACCTTTGCCATGCGGTCGCTGAATTACCTGTGTCACTTCACCCGCCTTCAGAGAGATATTCTCAAGGAGTTGGGAGAAGTCTTACAGGATCCATCAGCTGCTGGGTCCCAGGATAAAATAAACTCACAGCTTGGAACCCTGAACTTGACTGTTAACTCCTCCATGCGTCTGATTTCATATGCAGCCGATAGAGCGAGTAGGGCCGCAGGCACAGGAGTGGTCTTAAGGCGTCACGCCTGGATGCGGCTGTGTAATTTCGCGGACCCTTTCAAGGCATCCTTCACAAATTCCCCTTTTGATGGTTCGGCTTTGTTTGGACCTCAAGTGAAAGACACCCTGACCAGATGCGAGCAAGATGGCAAGACTCTTTCTGCCATAGGAGTACGTTTCTCCACCCCTTCAAGACCATACCCTAAGGGTCAGAAGGGTGGGAAAATGTGGTTCCGCAAATCTCAAGGAGTCACGTCTGACGCAAGAGGTCAGTTTACCCCCAGAGGCAGAGGGGGTGACAACAACAGATGCTGCCCTAGGGGCAGAGGGGGTCCGCAAAACCAGGGTAGCAGGGAGCCTCTCTCTGACAAACCCTTCCAGCATCCTTGAGATGTTGCCAGATTGTCCACCTTCGGAGGCAGTCGGGGGAAGATTGTCGCTGTACCCAATAGCCTGGCTTTCCCTTACTCAAGACAAATGGGTACAGTCGATCATATCCGAGGGTTACAAAATTCCCTTTATCCAAACCCCAGTTCAACAAAAGGGAACCCTTCCAGACGTTCCACCCGGTCTAAGGGAACTAGCAGTATCAGAAATATCAAAACTGCTAGCAAAAAGAGCCATCCAGCCAGTCCCAGCAGACCAACTAGAATCCGGAATCTACTCAAGGTTCTTTTTGGTACCGAAAAAGACAGGGGACTGGAGACCAATATTAGATCTCAGCAAACTGAACAAGTTTGTAAAGAGAACAAGATTCCGGATGGTCACGCTACAGTCCATTCTGCCCTTTCTGGGCAAGGACAATTGGATGTGCTCCGTGGACCTTCAGGATGTGTACTATCACATCAAAATTCACAGGCGCTCCAGAAGGTTTCTCCGCTTTCGGCTGGGGGCCAGTCACTACCAATTCAGAGCCCTGCCCTTTGGTCTCACTACAGCCCCCAGAGTGTTCACCAAATGTATGGCAGCAGTTATGGCTCACCTGAGACGGCAAGGATTCCAGGTGTTTCCATATCTAGACGACTGGCTCCTCACTGCCACCACCAGGCATCAACTTCTCCAAGCCAGAGCTTACACCATTCACATTTGCAGAGGGCTAGGAATCTCTATAAATTTCAAAAAGTCTGCCTTGTCACCTTGTCAGTCTATTACCTTTACAGGCACCAACTTGAACACAGTACAACTTTCAGCAAAGTTAACAGACCAAAGAGTCGTAGATATTCAAAATCATGTCCATGTTCTTCTTCAGAGCGACAAAATTCAGGCCAGGTATGTCTTGAAAGTGTTGAGTCTTATGGCAGCCGCCATAACACTTCTTCCCCTTGCACGTTTTCACATGCGTCTTCTACAGTGGATGCTGTTCGCCCAATGGTCATTTCAGCAACTCCCCATGCACCACAAGATCATGATAACTCAAACTTGCAAAAGTCATCTGTCCTGGTGGATATTGTCCCCTCAAGTCCATCAGGGCAGACCCTTTGTTCCTCCTCCCCCGGTCGCCACGGTTACATCGGACGCCTCCCTGATCGGGTGGGGGGGGGCATTTTCAGGGCAGGATGGTCCATGGCACTTGGCAACCTTTTGAGCGCCACCTGCACATAGATGAGAGCAGTGCTTTTAACGTTGCAAGCCCTCCACGACTCTCTTCCCCTAGGAACTATTGCAATCCAAACGGACAATATGTCCGTAGTGTGGTATATCAACAAGCAGGGCGGAACCAAGTCCTATCCCCTGTGTCGAGAGGCACTCAGACTTTGGCAATGGGTGATCTCCTCTCAGCGGTTTCTGATAGCAACGCATATCCCCGGGAAGTCCAACTTCATAGCGGACAGGTTGAGCAGAGCCATACTCATGCCACATGAGTGGTCTCTCAAACAATCGGTAGCGGAAGAGATTTTTCGGAAGTGGGGCCTTCCTTGCTGCGATCTTTTTGCTACATCCCAAAACAGCAAATGCCCCGACTTCTTCACCCTCTTCCCCCTTCCAGGCCATCACCTCAGAGACACTCTAGTCCAAGATTGGCCTTGGGGACTTCTCTATGCCTTTCCACCCTTTCCTCTAATTCCACAAGTAATTCAGAAAGCAACCGCCTTGAGAGCCAATTTGATTCTCATTGCCCCTTATTGGCCTCGACAGATATGGTTTCCGTTCCTACATCATTATCTTTTGGTACAGCCTTGGCATCTGGACCCAGCTCCAGATCTGTTGACCCATCAGTCGGGGCAGCTGCACCAATCCCTACATTCTCTCAACCTCACTGCTTGGTTGCTCCACTTCCGTCCTTAGCCAGGCTTCCTATGATTTCTAATCCCATCCGGGATATCATAGTAGCTTCCCTTAAATCTTCCACCAGAAGGATTTACACTAGTAAATGGAAACGTTTCTCCTTCTGGGCAAAGGCAAGGAATATAGATCCCTTTACTGCCCCAATTAATTCGGTCTTAGACTTCCTAGCCAAAATTTTTCATTCAGGGTCTTCTGCCTCTACAGTAAAGGTTCAGTTGGCAGCCATATCGAATTTTCATACAGGCTTATCGGACCACAACATCATGTCCAATAAGCTTTGCAAAGCCTTCCTTAAAGGTGTATATTTACTTAAGCCTCCGATCAAAGACCCTCCACCTCAGTGGGATCTTAATTTAGTCTTAACATCCTTAATTCTCCCCCCCTTTGAAACTGCGGTCTCCTGTTTATTGAAGTTTCTTTCCTGGAAGACACTTTTCCTAGTCGCCATTACTTCTGCTAGGAGAGTATCAGAGCTTCATGCCCTCTGCATTCGTCCTCCCTACTTAATCTTCCATAAAGACAGAGTTTCTCTAAGGACTAATCCATCCTTCTTACCCAAGGTGGCTTCGCAGACAAATTTAAATCAATCAATTGATCTCCCAGTTTTTTCCCCAAACTATACTAATAGAGCGGAGCAAAAGCTACATTATCTAGATGTTCACCGCCAGCTCCGATACTATTTGGATAGAACCAAACAAATAAGGAAGTCTGATCAACTGTTTTTACCGTACGCAGAAAATAAGAAAGGCCTTCCTGTTTCCAAGGTAACCCTATCTAGGTGGCTGTCTTCTGTGATTACATCTATTTATCAACTCAGAGGCAGGGAATTAACTTCTAAGCCAAAAGCCCATTCAACTAGAGCACTAGCTACATCTACAGCTTTTCAAGCTAGACTACCAATAGACACTATCTGTGCGGCAGCCACATGGGCCTCTCCTCATACCTTTGTTTCACATTACAAATTGGACATGGCCTCCAGGGACAGAGCAACATTTGGTTCCACCATTCTTAAGAGTCTGTTCCAATGAGCCACCCAGGATGAAGGAGCTAGGGACGCGGTCCCATCCATCAAGAATGAAGGCAAGATTGACAACTTAACATTGAGAAGTTATGTACCTACCATAACGTTCCATGTTAGTTGTCTTCTCTCGCCTTCTTTCTTGCATCCCACCCACCATCCCTCTAGCCTGGACAGACCGAGAAGATCTTCCCTTCCTTGAAGGGTCCTTTTATTCCTTTGTTCACTATCTAGGTGTCCTAGGATATATATAGTGTAAACAATTATCTTTGGAGGTTTTTATCCCTCTTCCTCCTCCTTCCAGTTGGAGGATTTTGTTTTATTGGCCTATGCTAGGTTTTTCAGCTTCCAAACGAGATCTGGGGAGTTATCGCCTAGCATCATGGGATATAGGGTTGCCTCGAGCCGGTAAAATAAGCTCTCGAGCTTTAGTAAGTGGCCGAGTCAGAGCCGAGAACCCATCCAGCAAGAAAGAAGGCGAGAGAAGACAACTAACATGGAACGTTATGGTAGGTACATAACTTCTCATTTTCTTCTAAAATCTTTATTGTGTAGTAAGTGCTTTCACACTCCAGGTGCTTCATCAGACAACAAGCCATAACAATTCATTAATTAAATATCTTTCTAAAATTCAAAAGAACCAATCATACTCTAAAAACATTAACCCACATTATGTAACTTCCTGTTAAACCAATTTAACTTATCTTAGGAATATAGTAAAAATAATAAAACCTACAAAGAGTTATTTTATAACAGAAAAGCATACACATATAGTGTCATGCATTTCTAAAACAACTGATGCATAGTTAAACTCATTTATTAGCCAGCTTACGTTCTTTCAAAGCTGGTTTAATGGATACTGCATCATTTAAGCCAGACCCCATATGAGCAACTAATCTCAAGATCCACTTCATTTCAGCTGTATCTGTGCGTGCATAGATTTACCCAACCTAGTACCAATACCAAGAACTTGTAATACTTGAAACAAAAAGACAGGTTCATCACCAGCAATTAATGTGTGCTTAGCTAGTAATGGCTGTAATTTCTGCCAGTTTGTGGATGAGAGTGATCATTTTGTCCATCCTGATACACAGAGACGTTGGTACTTGAGAATATTAGCTGACTGTAATACCAGAAACTTAGTCTATATAGCTCATTGTACAGCCTGTCCCAAATTTTATGTAGGTAAAACTAATAGGAGGTTTCGAGAACGTATTAGGGATCATGACTACTGCTTTAGAAGAAAAATGGATTATAGTGCGCTAGCTAAGCACACATTAGTTGATACTGATACTCCCTGCCAATAAGCAGCCACCAGAAGCCACAGGGGAGCTCTCTTACCTGCACCCCCATGCACCAAACAGGGAGGCAGGCCTGAACCAGGTCGAGTGGATGCAGGGAAAGGCTAGGACTGGTTGGGATGTGACCTGGGCAGCACCACTGGCATAATAGTGACAGATGCTGTGGAAAATGCCAACCTAAACTGAGAAAAATAAAACAAAATAAAAATAAAAAAAAAAACAAAGTAAAACAAAACAAATGATAACAAATCAAGGGAAAAAAGAGAGAAAAAACACAGCTATTATATGTACACATGGCAAATATTTACCTGTGAAATGAGATGCCTATCCAATACAAAAGCAATAATGATTATATAATGTCATATAGAGAGTTACTACCTACATTATCAATACTATAGATCTATGTTCTGATGAGCTGGCAGAACAGTGATACATCTAGCATTCCCTGTTTTGTGTGTAGATGTGTGTTGGGCATTTGTGCAAGAGTGGTGTTGTGCACACAAAGGGAGAGCCTCTGTGTGAAGTATTGGGGATCATCTACTTATCAGACCACTGCTACACATAAGCTTAGCTCACACTAAAAACATGCCAGGCTATTCAGTACCTGTGTCATAATTCTGGGTTTATGAAGATCATCGTTAACAGTGTGATGGTCTGTACTTCTCTAGTAACACATATGCATCCTCAGTAAGATGCTTCATAATTAGCATGTAATATGACAAATATCACTGCAAAGGTTACCCATAGGTTCCTGAACAGCATATCTACATAACATATCTATAATTAAAAACAGCTGTATTCCGCAATAGTCAGTCCTGAAACCAAACACTAACACCTATATGGGGGGATGCTCTGGCATGGTGCAGACATATAACAGCTGATATATAATAAATGTACTCAAAATGACGGTATAAAAAGCAATATGCACCCCTTTTCCTAAAAATGTCCTAATAGCCTCTTGGAATGGGGAAAAAAGAGAGAAATCATTAGGCACATGCACATACAAATGTATCAGGTAGCTATACTAATTGACATCTTCTTACTTTTTTATACTTTACCTACTTAAAATACATCTCAGGTGATTTTTCTCTGACCTCTTCTTCTGACCAGCTATGAAGATCTTGGTGCTTCCCCCATTTGCAACAGTGGTGCCTGCACTACTCACCAGAATATGGTATGCTAGTTGTGTCAGACATTGCCCTGGCAAAACTGTGCCAGGCATCCATTTTATGAATGAGTAAAAATGAGAACAGTCTCCACGAAAAGCTTCCTCAGCACAAGTAGAATCCAAAAAGTAGTCACGATAAAAATGTAAAAATCATTTAATGTAGAACAAGGAATGAGCGCTTTCACGTAGTGCTAGCTACGCTTCATCAGATACATTTACACAAAATAATTCACAAATAAATACCCAACTTTTTGGCGGGCTCATTAATTCAACTGCTTATTAACGCCTTAATTGATAATGAAGCTTGGTTCACATTACGTCAACTTCACTACGTTTCATTTAAACTTACTGCAAATCAAATATTGCATATCATTTTAAAAAATTTTTTACAATGAATACACTTGCAGAGTTTAAATAATGCAGTAATAATCACAACTTCACTCATTCAGACATCTGTTAGAAAACCTCTGTTAAAAAACACTTTATGCATTGTGTATTATAGCTCGCTACTTACACATAGTATCACTCCCTAATGGCACGTCACCTCCAAAACACATTCCATCGCTAGTTACAGATAACTGTAACTTGAAGTATACCCATCTATCTTGTAAATATATCAAATTTACAGAAAGCTTGATAACAGATCAAGTTCTTAATCCAATAAGTTCCTTGTTGAAGTATAATCCATATAAAAACGTCAACATTATACGTCATCGATTTAGAACTTAGACAAGCTTCTATTCGCAAGTCATATCACATGCTGTTAGTACGCTGGTATAGGATATCAGGAAGTAAAAAAGTATCCTTCCGGATCCTAGTGCCGCTATGTTAATCTGTAAATTAGATGTTAATCAACAGTTTGTCATCAAAGAATGTGTTCCCTTATATATAGCATGGAGATGTAAGCAACGCTTAATAAATACTAGCGACTATCAATGGGCAACAATACAGAATAAAAATATATGTTTTAAAGTCTGATCTTCCATGGTTCTTATGTAAATATTCATATAAATAATAGATTCTATCTATACATAGTAGCGACTATTAATAAACAAAAAACAAAACGAAATATCATTTAGATATCTAATTATTGATCATCCTAAAATCTTAACCCAAAAATATCTGGTTTCGTGGGACATAAATATACGTCACACAGCATGGATCTACAGTCTACAAAAGATGCCATATTAGTCAAAAACCTTGGCTATCATTAGCCAGATCTATATGGTTTCTTTACATATACCTTTTACTAAGAATAAATGGCAGTGCATTCACTTTAATATTAATACGAAACTACTCACTTTGCTGCAAACCTAGTATATACATAAAATATACAAAGTATTGTAGTTAAAGTCCTGCGTTGAATGAATACATAGGACGAATGAAAAATTATTACAAAATATTCAGCAATAAAATGAATGATAAACAAAATTTTGAAAACCTTCAATTCTTAATGCTTCTACACAGGATAGAAACTATAGAGGGGTCACAATAGTGGGGGCCTATATGTGACATTACCTGCATTCAATCAACACCGGTTTTAGGGAAATGGAATTATTTAATCCTGGTGGGAGATGTGCCGCTAATTTCAGGATCCAGTATAACTCTACTTTGGCTAAAGTATTTTCAATATTACCCCCTCTCATGGTTAGTGCGACTATTTGTAAGACTCTGAAGTTAAAGAAATGAGAATGGTATTCCTTTACATGCCTGGCTAATGCATTGGTTTCTTCCTGTTTCCGAATATCGTATAAGTGATCATAAATACGGTCCCTCAACCTCCTCTTTGTTAAACCTACATAAAATGCTGTGCAAAGGGAGCAGGTGGCCAGATATATCACATTTTTTGTGTTGCAGTCAGCATAGTGATTAGGTTTAAAAACAAAATCCATAGTGGGATGTTGATAAGCCTGTATCTTACTAAGGTTATTGCACCTAGGACAATGTAAACAAGGGTATGTACCTTTACTTACTATGTCTCCCAGTGATAAACAATTGGATTTCCTCACATTGGTGACATATTGATCATTACATAATAGCTTCTTAAGATTATTGCTATTTTTGTAACAGAATCTAGGTGTAGAGCCTACCACATCTCTGATTTGTTTGTTCACTGTGAGAACATTCCAGTTCTTCCTTATTACTTGCCTAATACTTTCTATTTCGTTAGTATATTTGATGACATAACACATCTTATCACCATGAGTGGTGGAACCAGGGGTTACTTTCTTTCTACACCTACTCGGTGGTATCAATTCATCCTTATTAACATACTCAATGTCTCCAATAATCTCCCGCCTTATTCTCCTCACCATATTCATATCATAGCCTCTATCTTTAAACAGAAGCTCCATAGTATACTGGGAGCCCTCATAAGAGTCCCCATTCAGTTGCTTCAGATGGTCTTTACGCAGCAAATACAATAAGATTTTGCTCCCTTTGCTGCACCATCAGGGAGCCCTACTATACTCAGTGACTTTGGAAACTATGGCCTTAACACGACACATTCCAGAGAACTCTTTTGTGATCACACCTATTTTTTTTTTTGCTATATAGTGTGGAACATAAAGCAGCTTGTTAGTGTGACCAGCTTTGGTGCCAGCATTGTGGAGTGCAGAAATTCAGTATGTTGTAGTGGTATAAAGGCATGAGAAGGTTGGCATGGAAACTGAATAGCAAATACATAATAGCTAACACCATTATAAGCCATTAGAAAGGCACAAAAGTCAAGCCATAACTTTTCTTCAAAACTCACTTAAATACACGCCCAAAAAATGTCTGGAAAGAAGTTAGTAACCTTACAGGATGTAAGCTGCCTAACTCAACATAATTGGCTTCCACTATCTTTTCTGCAGAATAATTCCTCATTCTAAGTGACCTCCCCAATCCCTCCACGATGCCCTCTTCAAACATTTCCCCTCCCCTCACAGTACATCCCACTCTTCCATTTCAAACATACCATTCAAAAGATGCCAAACCACTTGTTGAATTAAAAAAAAAAAAAAAAGATAAATGCATCTCCTGGTACAACCAACTTCCAACCTCGGTTCATTTACCAATGCTGTAATTTCATTGTGAAACCACTCCAGCATATATTTAATCTTTGCCTGACAAATAGCACTATTCTTGATCTCTGGAAAACTGCCAGGGAAACCACTCCCTAAACAAAAAATCGTAAACTTCTTTCCCTCTTTCACCTTGTCGCCATCCTCCCACAACTTTGCCTAATTGTTAAAGAAAAATGTCTACGTCCAACTGTTAAATTTTATCAGCAAATATCTGCTTTTCTTTCACAAACAGCATGGCTTCTGAGCTTGTAGAAGTGCCTTCACTGCCCTCTCATCTCTTACCAATGACATTTTTATGGCTATGTATTCAAAGCCCTCACGAGAGCATTTGATATGGTTAACCACGCAGCCTTTTTACACCACCGTACAAAAATAGGTATTAGTTCTGATGCCACCCCATAGTTCAATAGCTAGCTTTCTTTCAATTTTACCAATCCTTGGTGATCCCTAACTTCTCAACATCCATCATGCCCCCCTTATTTAAAGGGTTTATCAAGGCTCCGTTCTGATCTCATTGCAATTCTTAATCTATATCAACAAACTTCCACTGGGCCTCACCTTTCTTTTCATGTGGGTCTATGTTCACACATTGAAAAAACTTTACAGCGAATGGCTACTAAGTGAATATTAAATAGTGAATGTTTAACATGCAGTGAAAAATAGTTCACTGAATGGCCATAGTTGGCCAACAACCAGCGAGTACTGTGATGCATAAGGTAAGCGAAAGGAACATTTTAAAATTTGCCCTATTCCCCACCATTGGGTGTGGGAGGCAAAGCCCCCCACCTTGGTTGGTTATGTTTTAATTACTTTTCATTGTTAAGCTTTTTCGGAATGTTAAACTTTCACTGTTTAATGTTCGATTAGTAGACATTCGCTATAATTTTTTTTATGTCCGAACATAGCCCCTTTTCATGTTATACACAGATAACATGGTACTCTACCACTCAAACCGCTCACTCGGTTTAGTACAAGACTTTCAATCAAACTTCCATTGCCATATCCCATGGGTTGAGAAAAAGAACCTTATACTCAAGTCTCAACAGCAAAAAGCATGCTTTTGGTATAAAAAAAATCAACAGAAACCCTACCTCCTTCATAATTTGTGATCAATATAACAATTCATTAGTACTAGTTCCTTCTTTCAGATAACTTGGATTTTGGTTAGACCCCTCTCTTTTTTTCTTTCAATACATACGTAGACAAAGCTAACCCTTCTTTTGAGCACAAAGATATCCTCTTTCCCACTGCATAAGATAATCAGCAAAGGTACCCTTCTCCCTTAGCTTAAATTGGCTTTCCTACTTGTCTCAGCAGCCTCTACCAAAAAACTCTAATACCATTCAATCCATGTATTTATCACACAGACTCTAAGATATGAACACCACTTTGTAACTCTTGAAAAGCCAAATGGCTTCCAGATAGGCAAAGGACTGACTTGCTCTTTAGCTGTCAGTTGTCCAAACTTCTTCATGAGCATCCCCTTCTCCTCTGTCTTCCAAACTAATTAGACAGACCCCCGACATAAAACCTTAGAAATCTTCATCACCCAGGTCCTGTTCTGCAAACCTCACAATCAAAACTGCATACATCTGACCATACATTCTCTGAACTTGGCCACAAACTATGGGAATCTCTCCCACAAGAAATTAAACACACATCACCTTATCCCAAGTTTTGTGCACTGCTAAAATCTCATGCAATAAAACAAGTACAGTGTAGTTGCAATCCAACAGGTCATATAACATATTCCAAACCTCTAGTCTTCTAACATTAATCTAATCTCTCAATCTGCAGTGAATCAATACATGGTTTCTTAAATAAAGTACACTACATTTTTCTCTAACCACAGCCTGTAATGAATCTTTGTATATACTATATTCTATTTTATGCAGTGTTACTTTCGCCTTGATTTTATTATAGCATGTTTTGTACTCATTGTCTCTGTCATTGTATATTCTGTTTCTCTGTTTCAGTTTATTGTATCCTTACTCTTTTGTAAACATTTTCTCATTTGTACATTTCCCTTGGGCTGAAACTGAAATTGGTCAGAAGTGATCAATGATCTACTCTGGTAAACAAATTCTAATAAAT
This sequence comes from Protopterus annectens, assembly GCF_019279795.1. Lineage (NCBI taxonomy): Eukaryota > Metazoa > Chordata > Ceratodontiformes > Protopteridae > Protopterus > Protopterus annectens. The sequence continues at coordinate 575,718,682 of NC_056746.1, forward strand.
CAATAAAATCTGCTGTGACGATAGAAGGTACTGCAAGCCATGCCAGGAGAGGTGGGGAAGTGGATGTGTGACATGTCCTAGCACAGCTAGCTGGAATTTTGTAAATTATTGTATGTCATTTGTATATCAAACTGATTTGTACAGATGCTTGTGCTGAAAATGTATTTGTGATATTTGCTTGTGTTAACATGTGTGAACAGTGCACCCTGCTGGATTGAAAAGAAATGTACATCTATTATTGTAACTGAATTAAATGTATATGTTTTAATAGAGGACACCGGGACAGCAGAGGTTAACCAGCTATCTTACTTTAACAAAAATAAAAGAAATGTAAATGAGCTGTTAAACCATTAAAACGGTACCTCACAGTGCTGAATAGGACTGGAGATGGTGGATCTGGAAGAAGCCTTTGTTCTTTAGCTCAGTAAAAAGAGGGGAAGCCCCAGGCACTGCAATAAACATGTAGATGTGTATTGTAGCTGTCTATGCTAAATTCCTGTCTCAGCTTCAGTGGGGGAGAATGTGGGAACATAGAGTCAAGTGACCAGATGAGGTCATTCTGCAAGCCATCTTGGATATTATATTTTACAGGGAGTAATCTCAGAGTACTGAATATTCTGTTTTGTGGAACCTGACTAGAAAGACTGTTCACGTATTGCATTGTGCCTTGCTCTATCAAGTAAGTTATTACGGAATAGTAATTCTCCTAGATTCAGTCAGGAATATAGTGAAGCTTAGTATTGAGATGGTTTTTCCTTATTTGTATGAATCTGTCCACCAATGTTATTTTCAATATTTCCTGTGATTTGAACTCTGTGGTTTACTGTAAATATATATTTAGTATTTTCTTGTTCTTTTATTATTAAATATATTTAAACTTTTCACTGTGACTGGCCCTTTTTAGAAAATATTTAAGCTTTGAGAGTATTTGCACATATTTATTTGGTGACAACTCTGGCCACTCCTGAAAGTCTTGCTGTTTGGTCAACATTACCATTTGTATTAATATTAACTTCACTCAGCATAACTGGATACCCCTTTAAGAGCATTATAGTAACTGACTGGTGGGAGTGAATCTACATTATAGTATGGGCAAAGTTGGTAGAGCGGGTAATCTGTGCCAGCCTTTCCCTGGTGTGTGTGTGTGTCTATGTGTGAAAATTAAATCTCAAAGAGTGTGTGTGTGTGTGTGTGTGTCAGCTTCTTGGGGCAGGGACATGAAGCACTGGTTTCACAATGCCAGTGGGGAGCCTTACTGGGGACCTGGGGAGAGACAGACAGAGACATCCAGACCCTGGGCTGAGTGTGTGCCCTGTGTGCTCTTAAGGGAAACTGTGCTTGATTCAGAGAGGTCTGCATCTGGAAATACTGAATGCATCCATTTGTATGCCAAATGCACGTCCCTTTCCTGTGTCAGTGGTGAGGATTCAGATTCCTTGATTACTGGCTCAGCATGGGGACATCACATCTGCTATAAATGTTGCTTGTTAGCACAGGCATAAGCTACAAAACTGAACTAATTTTCCTCACACCCTTTCAAAGGTCTCTAACCCACTCACCTATGCTCAATGCACTTTGCAGATGCTCATGTGAGTGCATGTAGTTGAGGAAGCCTCTTAGCATGACTTAGCCCACAGTCACAACAAGTAAAACAGACATTCATGAGCATTCAATAGTAACTGCCTCAATAGCACAAATGCCAAGCTAGAAGTTTCAGATTTACTCATTATAACACCATGTGGCTTCCAGGTGGCTCAGTGCACTACAGAAGATTGTAGGTCATCAGCTTTCTATTCTTGTGGGAAATGACTCAAAATATTTGTTTATAAACTCCACTGGTACTAAGGTAATTTTAAATATCCATGTTATGTTAAGCAGCCCCAAGATGCCAGAGGGATAAAGCCCTTATTGTGTCCCAAATGACCTCATTAGTAAGGGCACTGCATCCAGAATAAAAGAGGTTATAATCTCCCTGTACTCCTCACTCATCAGGCCAATAATAGAGTACAATGCCACCTTTGGTATGTACCTTACCAAGCACCTGCGGCAACTGGAAAGTCCTCAAAGGTTTCTTACAAAGAAAATTCAGGGTCTTACCTTGACAGACTGAAATCAATGTCACTATACTTTGGTTTAAGGTTACATTTCTCCCCAAGCTTCCTCTGAAAATTGGCTTTGTTCCAAGTTGAACTCTTCCGGTAAACAAATGTTAAATAAATAAATAAATAAGATGCACTCGCTCTAGGGAACTCAACCTAGTATGCGACATCAACAGGACTTGCTGGAGATACAGATATGTCTCAGAGAGGTTATCTCTCCTCTGGAACAAACTTCCAATTCTGGAGAAGCAGAGCCCCTTGCTGACCCTATTTAAGCGTAATCTGGATGACTGGATGAGAAACCACAAATTCACCCCAGGATTTTCACCTGTGTCCCTCTTGAACAGCTGTAGTCGTTGTTGACTTAGTTCTACTTAATACCTTGATATTCTTGGGAACAAGGGTTGTACTTGGCTAATCTTGTAATGGCCCTACAGCTATTAGCCTAGTAACCTCCTATGATTATTTGATTAGTGATGTGGGTACTGGAGAGGCCAAAGGAGAATTCTGGGAGTGTGTAGCCCAAGTTAGATAACTCAACCTGTGTTGAGGGACACAACCTAGACTTGCTGCAGTAAAGCAGTGATATGAGCCTAGTGAGCTCTCTGCTGCTTAGTTATGAGGTTGCATGAGTACAGAAGTACTCATGCACCTCTTGAAGGCAGTGATTGCGGAGCTTGCAAGGCTGCCATGGGATAGTAGTTAGGCCTACTTCTTGGCAGCAGTATGACAGTGCATCAGCATACTTTCTATCTCCTCACCAACCTTGGATGTGGGTCAGGTTGAGTGTGGGTGAGACTAAAGTGGGTCCAGTAGATCCAATGAAAAAGGAGAGAAGCTGGTGGCAACTGATGGTCAAAGAGGAAAAGAATATTTGTCTGCTGTAGTTTACAGGTACAGTCATTTATTTATTTACATTTGTTTACCGGGAAATTCTGACTGGACTCGGGTCCTTTTTCAGCGGATGCCCGGGGAGAAAAGCTCCACATCATGTACATGATAAATAGAGATACAAAGATGCAATAGTAAACAACATTACAGGTTGTTGGCTTTAATACAATAACAAGATATTGATTATTAACAGTATATATAGTAAATGTTGCAAGTTAAGATTGTTACTAATATTATAAACGGCAAGAAACTAAGTTGTCAGACAAGATGTTAAAGTATGTAAAGACACCTAGCTATTTCTGACTGTGGTTAGTAGTGGCAGTAGTATAGTTGGTTTGAGTCTAGGTGGGGGGTAAGGGTGGGGGTGTTAGTCTGGATTAGAACAAGGACAAAGCAAGTGCAAATTTAAGTGGAATTTGAGCACAGTCTTGAAAAGGCTGCTGGAAGGTAGAGTAGTTATAGAGGGTGGAAGACTGTTCCAAAGTTTAGATATGGTACATGAAAATATGGCTTCTCTTGCAGAGTTTTTGGGTTTGATAACAGTGAGTTGATTTTTGTTGCCTGATCTTAGGGGCCTAGTGGGGTGATAGGGTTGGAGAAGAGTTTGAAGGGAAGGGATGTTAAGGGAGTGGTTAAAAATCCTTCGTGGCACACCTCATCACAAAAAGTTTCTCATCCAGGAAAAAAAGAGGTCAGGCAGACTGTCTCAAAAAACTGCAGCTTTACTCCGTTGCATATCACCTACTCAGAGGCAATCTCTGCCTAACATACAAAGCTATGTCAAACCCAGAGCTTTTGGACATGCTCCACTTAAAGAAATCTCAATCCCTCCGAGCTACACACTATAGGGACTTAAACCTTGTCACCACGATAAACAGAACATGCTGGAGGGATAGATTCCTGTCCCAGAGACTTCCCATACTCTGGAACAAACTACCTATCTATATCAAACAAAGCTCCTCATTAGCACTCTTCAAGAAAAATCTTGATGATGGGATGGGAGATAGGAAATTCATCCCGGGGATCACTTCTGTGGCTCTGCTCGACAGTGGCACAGGAAAATAATTTTCTTGGGGGGTGAAAGCCAGGGTACCTTTTGGCTAGGCTTATATAGGCCCTAGGGCCAATAGCCTGGTACCTACCTATGAACGAGGGTGAGTTAATTAAAGTGAAGGAGTTGTGGGAGTTCTAGCCAGTTTAGTTCTTTAAGGGAGATACAATGATGGCTGCGATAGGAGGTTCCAGTGGCAAATTTAGCAATTTTGTTGTAACAAGCATCCAGCTTGTGTAGGTCTATCTGTTTAAGGTTGGTAAGTATGGGGATGCATACAGTAGGGTAGAGATTAGCTGGGAGTTGGCTATGGAGATTCTAGCTGCCTTGGTTATGAATTGGCGGCTTCGATATAATGCACCAAGTTTCTTGTGAACTTTCTTTATTGTGAGAGATATGTGGGTGTCAAATCTAAGTTTTTTGTCTATTTCTAGAGTAATTTTGTGTGTTCTGATGGAGAGATGATGGTATTGTTTTTGGCAAGAATGTTGAAGTGGGGGCTGTTTTGGGTGGCTTTGGAAGGTTGGAACAGGAGAAGTTTTGTCTTACTTGGGTTGAGTAGGAGCTGAGCATTGGATAGCCAGCTTTCTACAGAAGAGAATGATTCCTGTGTGATTTGTTGTAGTTCTGGTAGAGTGAAGGCAGAGCAGATGAGAGCAGAGTCATCTGCGTACTGTATAAGACATGCTTCTCTGGTGGCAGTATGTAGGTTGTTAGTGAAAAGTGAGAATAGCAGAGGGCCAAGGATAGACCCTTGGGGAACTCCGAGTAACTGGGAGGTGAGGTGATATGTTATCGTCCCAGATTACTGATTGCTGGCGTCCGTGTAGATAGCTGTGGAACCAGTTGCAGGCTGATTGTGAGAAGGAGAGGTTGGGGAGAGCAGAGAGTAGTAGCTCAAGAGATACCATGTCAAAGGCCTTTGAGAGATCTAGAAATACAGCAGTAGAGAAGAGGCCATTTGTTTTGTGATGAAGTATAGTGTTGGTGAAGGAGAGCAGAGTGGAGGTAGTGCTGTGATATGGCTTGAAACCATGTTGGGCTTTGGAGAGGAGATTATTAGTTAGGAGGTAGTCTGAGACCTAGGTGTTGATATATTTTTCAAGTATCTTGGAGAAAGGGGAGAGGATAGCAATGGGGCAGTAATTGGAGAGGTCAGTGGAGGGAATGATGTGGGATATTTTCCATATCGAGGGAACATAGCCTTCTATTATGGAACGGTTGATTAGAATTGAAATTAGATAGGCTAGTGTATCAGTTGCAATTTTCGAGTATTTAGAGGGGAGGTTGTCTAGTCTTTTTATGTTGGAGGTAGGTGCTGAAGTGAAGAAGAAAAGAGGAGTGGGGGGTTTAGGGTTAGGAGTTGGGGGGGCTGTCGAAGGGAAGTGTTGTTTGTTTATACAGAGAAGTGTGTGGGATTTCATTCTTCAATGGGCTACTTTGACAATGAGGAATAAAAGGGCCTGTGCAATGTGTTAATACAGTGCAAAGCATGTTTACTGTAGCTTGTGTTAAATCTGTTTTTAATTATGTTTTGTTTAGCAAATGGCTGTCAATAGTTTGGATGTACATTCTGAAACAGTTTTTTTTTTTAAATTAAATCCAAATGTATGTAAATTATAAAAGTAAAAGAAGAAAATAGTATGCAGACTGATAAGTATGAACCATGTTTCATGGTAACTGGTAATTACAGAGACAGCTACGTAAGGGGATATTGGTATGGCGGGGTGGGGCATTCCATTACCATGTCTAGGACCCCCTTTGATCAAGATCCAGCTCTGGTGACCCCCTCAGAAAAGTCTAACTGCATGACAGCCCTGCAAAAACTTCTAAACCTCCAAGAATAGTAGGTGATAGTATATTTACCACCTGTATTTCTTTACACAGGGCATTCCTAATTTGGACAGCTGTGCCTGCCTGCAGCCTATTTTTTTTGTAAAAATATTTGCTATTTTAAGCATTTGCATAATCTGCCTGGCAGTCCCTGCAGAGGACAAGCACTGACTGAGTTACTAATGAACTGCTTCATGTGCCCTGGGCAAAGGGTTTGATTCCTTTCACCTTCATTTAACTACTGTTTAACACTAAAAACGTAATTTAACTACAGAATGCTCCCAGGTTGCATCATAAAAGAAAAAAAAATGCGTCCACTGGGCTTGCCCCCTCAAAAATGGGTAAAATAAAACTCATAACAATACACGTGCAAGTTCATATTGTGATATAAAAGTTCAGCATTCTTGAAGAATAACGTTTACGTTGACAATAAACGTGTAAATATCGTACTTGTTGATAATCTAGTTGTCCAGAGAAATGTCATGTTTCAGTAGATACTACCGAAAAGATGGCAATACATATTCATTTAAAAATGCTTAAAACATACTGCATATTAAATGCGAGCTTAAAAAAAAAATAAAGAACTGATTTGTTCCAATTTGTGTAAAAACTTCGAACTTCAAAATCCGGAGTAGTAAGTTTCGAACCGTTATTCTAGCGAAACCAAGTATTTCCTTCTATAGCTGTCTTCCAGATACTCCGCATGATATAACGACCATTGAGTAATCATTGCGGAATCACGCCAAATTTCAAGAAGGAATGCAGCTATGCAGCCTATGTTGTTAACACATGGTGACATTCACGCTCAATCGGTGGCACACTAACAGGCATTCTGCCTCTCAAGGCAAGAAATCTGCACAAAGCCATAAATAAAAGTGGGACAAAGGCCCAAAAATAGGAACAATCTTTAAATATTGCTCTTACAAACTTAGTTAATCTAATGACAGGCTTTGCATTAACATGCATTTTCTGAAGGACATGAAGTCTGAAACTCAAATGCCTGTCATTATTTTCTAACTGTAGTTTGTAATCATTTACCAGTAATTTGCCAGACAACCCCAAGTGTACGAAACACAGACTAAAATATGAGGACAAAATCAAGACATTCTGCTAAAATCTGTACAGCTGAGGGGTATGACAGGTATTAATGAAAACCTGCTTCTGCAGCCAGCTCACGGGAGAAACGGCGCGATTCTAGAAGAAGAATGAGCGATACAGCTCCCTAAAGTGGCGGTCCTAACGGTTTTCACGGATGTGGAGGCGTGGGGATCTCCACTATCTCTCCTCGTTCCGCCCCCGACATCGCTCCGTATGCCTACTCTCCAGTGTTGCTGGCCCTTTAAGGAGTCCCCAGCGGGTCACACTGATACACTCACGTGATGCAAGTCTTGTGACTGCTTTGGCAGAGAATCACCGATTTTTTTTTTTTTTTTTTTTGCGAACAAATTTTTATGGGTTAGACGTAGAAACGGGTGTAAAAAGTACAGGAAAATACAGAAGACGGTGAAGTGGTGGGTAACACGTAGATGAAGGAACTCTCTAGGGCGCACTTGTTGGAGAATTGAACGTCTGACTTTTTTTGAGTTGCCCGCTGCGGGCGTGGAGGGTGCTGTTCCGGTCTCTCACGCGCTATCCCTTTTTCAGTTTAGGGGTACATTGTATCGCACCAACGACGTGAACGAAAGAAAATTGAAGAGTCATCACAGATGGATAGCAAACACCTTCTCCACGATAACCCCCCTGCTTATACTCCGCCAGTGGGTGCCCAACATGCAGGGGCTTACGGCTACGGGACAATCCCTGCCAGTACCAACCAGCCTGCTTTCCAGTCTCCGTCAGGGTATCCATACCCCTCTGCGCCAGGTTGGTACACTTGTGTGTGTGAATGAGTAAGAGAATCACGTTGTTCAGTATAATATTCTTCTTTCGGTTTTGTCCCGGTTAGGGGTCGCCACATCGGATCCCCTGTCCGCTCATGATTGGCAGTGGAGTTTACTTAATCGAGGTTAGAACATGTATAGGGCAGATTACTTATAAACGGGTAAAACACAACAGTGCTTCTAAGTGCTTTCCGTTAACTTGTTTAAGGGTCAGACACTTAGTCCCAACCCGCCAGAAAACTACCTTTTAGACTAAGCACTGTGTTGCAACTGCACTTTATAAATCTGAGATCCAGAGAATTTAATGGTTCGACGCCCCCCCCCCCCCATGCCAATGTACCCAGTTTGTACTGTTTGCTGGAGGGCTGTTTAAGGCATATTGATCAGTTGTAGTGATTGTAATGTATATCTCCCCCATGACATGTTAAAATACAGACGTGTTCCCGTAAGAAAGGTGAACTTTACTGCTTTCGTATGCAAACACAAGTTTTAGGTTTGCCTATTATTCCGCCCCCCCCAGATAGCAGCGGTTGTCTCTGGGGTCACTGTGAGTTAGCTGTGACTCATGAGTGAGAAAACATAACGTTTGTCTTGTCTGCTTTCCTTCAGATGACACTTCATACATATCAGTGTGACATCACGGTTTGAGAGATTATCTTTACCGATACTTTACTTACACAGAGTGTGACTATGTGTGACTAATTGTGGTATTCCCTGAACGTATGAGGATTGTGAAAAAATAATAATGTTAAAATATAGGGAGAGGGTTGTCGTAATAGTTAAGGTCTTTACCGCCGAGATTCAAGATAAAGGGTTTGCTTCTGACCTCTGGTTATTGGCTAGGCTTGTACTAATCTACACTACAGACTAATAGCAAATACTATGAAAATATTTGTGTCATGACTGGTGGATTTGGGGGAGATACAATTGTTACCGTGTTTGTAGAATCAGTGAGTGCATTGTGTGTTGTGAATCTTGAACTTGAGGTGCCATCCTTTGGTTGAAGAGTTAATGTGCAAGTCTTCAGACCGATAACTACATAACCCATGGCACTTCTTTGCAAAGAAGAACATAGGAGGTTTCCCAGAATGTTAACCAATATTTTTGATCTCCCTAAAACATAAACATGCCAAAAAAGTGAGAAGGATGAAGCTTGGGGGCCACTGTCTGCTAAGAAATATATAGCTGTACCTGTTGTGATGCATCTGTGTGCCAAACGGAAATGGATTTAAGCTAGTGTCCTATTGTGCTAAATGTACTGTGTTTATAGGTATCTGAGTATTTATTTATTTCCATGGTAGTGGTTCTAGATATGTGGTGTTCTGAAAGCATTCTGACTTGTTTGGTACCCATATTCATGGAATTACTCAAACCACTTGAAAGGTTAGTTATTGTTAGTATCGCTCAAAATGGATGAAGTTTATCTCTTTTGAGAAGCAGAAAGAAAAATACATTTTTCTGCTGATTTTAACACAGAATTAAAATATTGTAGTTATTTGGTGTAAGATTTGGAGTCTGAGTAGTTATTTTAGCTGTTTGCTACTTCCGGTATCCTGATTTTTAGTTCTGACTTTGTTTTACATTATTTACTGTCAAAAGGTCTAGTAGTGTTCAGTTGTTTTGATTCACTTCTGCTGTTTAGCTTGAGTGCATTGTACTTTGATCACAGCAGGCGAGCAGCTTGTCTTCCTGTTTGAGCCTGAGTGTCATATGATGTCTGGCATAAGACTGAGGAGACTTTTCTCAGTTCATGCAGTATGGAAGAAAGCTAAAAGAGGCCCTTCCCACTCATTATTTGATCATAGATCAGAATCATTTGTTAAAACTGACCACTAATAATCACAGAACTGAATATTGCTGACAACACTGTGGCTTGCTTAACATGCCTGAGGCCAGGATGCATTCCAGAAGACATGGGGCGATTTCTGGTTGCCTTGGGGACAAGTGTTTTTGACATGCTCTGAATAATGTATTGAAAAGATGACAGATTAGTTTAATTTCCCTGTACTGTAAACTATATTAGCCATGCAGTTTCAAGCTTATTCCAGTTTTTTTTGAAGAAGTGATTAGGTGATTATTTGGTATTGTTCTGACCTTAAGATCTGCTCCTTTTCCACCCTCTCAGTCCAGGTGATTTGCTGCCCTTGGTGGTGGTGGCAGAGGCTGCACGTCTCCCGTTTTGCCTTGGACAGTAAAAAATGGCTGCTGTTTGCATAGCATTTTCACTGTGAGTACAGCATGAAAACTTTTCCCAGGTTGCTGTGGAGGATGGGCCTTTCTTATAGAAAATCCTGTTATGCCAGTGCGATATTGTGATTGTTTAGGGTCTTCAGTCTGTACCTTTCTGTTAGTCACATTTATTTTTGTCCATTATTTACTTATTTTACCAGTTGTTAACTTATATTGGTATGCTGGTCTGATGACCATTTTTCAGGCATGTCCAAGATCATAGGCAAAAGAGAGAGAAAATGAATGTAAAACACAGAAACAGAATAATAAATATTACATTAAATAGTAATAGACAAACATTTGGAAAGGCGGCAGTAAATGTACAGAGTAACATAATATATGCAGATATTAGTAAAGTTTACTGAAAGCAATATTACAAGAAAATGTTAGTGAGGCTGTATAATATACCCCCAGTCAGAACTGGGTAAATGGCAAAGGATATTTCTGTGGTGAACAGATCCTGAAGACCACCTGGCAAAAATGGCAGCACTCTTCTGTGTGTGCCTAACTGTGTAAGTTTAGTATAGAGAGACCATATGAAACAGTGGCAGGTTTAAATTCCCTGAATGGCATTAGAGAGTCTGGATAATGCAGCATTGCCTTCCAATTAAGCTCTTAGTAAAACCTGCATGAGAAAAATCTGTAAATGAAGTGGTGAGATATTTATGAACTTGTACTGTTTTGGAAAGCATGCTTATAAAATCATTTGCATTATTTATACTAAAAGGCAGTCGTATGAAGAGTGTTCGTATTTCAGTAAGCTGTTTTGTTGATTCTGCCATTGGGCAGGCATTGATATTTTTCTTCATATTGTCATATCGTGATCAGTTTGTGCTTTGTGTGGGCCTTGCACAGAAGTTAGTACAGCAGCCATATACCATTTAATCTGTGTTCTTGACAGCTTTTTGTATCGTGATATTGGCCTTAACTTGATTATTGGTATTTGTTAGAATACACTGTTTTTTCTTTTTAACAAAATCACTCAGTTGATATTGTGAGGCATTCCTACAGAGTGCTGATATTTCAGTAAGTTGTTGTGTAATCTGTTCCATTTGGCAAGTATTGCTTGATATTTATGTTTTCTTCATATTGTCATGCTGTTTCCAATTCGTGTGGTGACTGGGTCTTGCACAGAAGTTGCAACTTCTGACATTGTATCCACCAATCTCCAAAAAATCCCTTAGTCTCTGTATCCACAATCTATAAACCACAGTTAGATATACAGAAGTCATGCCTAAGATGCATTTTTTTATCCTCCACATTTAAGACTCCTCCCTCTTATCAACTTGACAAATTAATTCTTCTGTCGCCCTTCTTTTCACGTCTCTCACGTCCTTTATTTCTAACAGTCTCCCATCTTCACTGTTGTCTCTCACCACTAATATGACTCGCTAACTTGTATTTTTTAATTCAGATGAAACTGTATGTTTGTAAGTGTAATAGCTGTCAGACTTAATTTTCTGTCTCCAAGTATCGGTTGATGCTGCATCTTTAATTTGTCAGAAAATGTTTGCAGCTGAATTTTTATATAACTGCATAGTGTATATACTAATTTTAGTTTTAAAATTTTATTGTTTTTCTAATGTTTAAGATATATTAGTTGTCATGTTAGTCGTTCTGTTTGTCCTTTGAGTATTGTACTTTATTTTTATCACTGTTGGAGCTTGTCTCCCCAGACTGCAGCTTTTGTCTCCATTGACCTATCCCAGTTAAAGAAAATGCATATATTATATACATATCCTTTTGAGTTTTTACTTTTTTCTTTACCCAACAGCATACTATATTTTTCTTTTAACCATTCATACAAACTGTGCAGACCTTGTGCAGTGTGCACATTTGATGTACTCTGTTAGCTATAAAATTTTAAAATTATCCAACCAAAGACTGCATTGTACATCCCACCAAAGTTAATGATATTGTAGCTCTTTGTTACTTTCCTATCCAAGTACGAACCAATAGCACATATTCTGCATCCATTCTTAGTAATATATTTCTTTGCATCTTCTAGTATATCACACATTCTCTTTCAGTAAGCTAACACTGTATAACAGAAAAGTTTGATAAAAAGTTATAGGTTATTGTGTCCTTTAGTCCTTGTATCTTTGTGCTACTGTATATCTAGCAATTACCAAGATCCAGGTGTCCCATTTTAGTATGGATTCTTCTGCTGATGTTTTAATTCCTTTTCCTTTAGTTGCTCCATAATTTGTTTTACTTCAGGGTTTTGGCCTTTGTAGATTATGTCAGGGTCAAGTGTTTGACTTGCTGTTCTGCTGTGTATATTCCTTTTTTGACATTTTCCCAGGTACTTTTAAGATCAGTGCCCAGGGAAACTTTAGTGTCAATTAGCCCTATATATGCCCTACTTATTAATGGACGCAGTCTGGGATTTAGCCTTCAGGTTTCCTCTTCCTTGTAATAATCTCAGGTATGGTAGTCTGTAAACCTCTCAAAACTCTAATACTAATTTTGCTTCATTCCGGCATATCTTTGTCCCCTATCCGCACCTGTTCCCAAAATCTTGTTTTTTTTTTCCTTTTCCAATGGTTTACTGGTGATTGCCTGTGTGCGTTGGTTTTAAACTTGAGGTCATATCCAATTAGAAGTATTTCCTCTTTTCATGCAGACAGTTTGCCAGACTTTCTATATAGTTCCCTGCATGTCATAGGACAGCCCTTACTTGCTTTTTCACCTGGGGTATTGGTCACTGCTTTTAGCTTCTCTTTTCTCTTTCTGTGGCTTAATTTAAAGCCGTCTGCAACATAACCCGAATATCTGACCTCAGTCATGCTAGCCTTTCATTTTGGAGCATTTACAATAAGTATGATTTACCTTATGGAGTCCAGTACAGCCTGAATATTTGGAAGATGAGAGGTCCCAGTTCTCAGGGTGGATAGTTGTGATATTCAAGTAGGCCACACCATAAAACTGGTGGGGCTTCAGTGTTCTATCCACGAAACTTAGAAAATATGCCCAGAGTGCCATTGAGACCAAAGGTAGGGTATGTTGAAGTAGACAGTTTGTAGTGTAGAGCAGAATCTACTACTTTGCCTCTTTGGTTAAGGCAGTCTGACAATATTCTTTGGTCTTTATCCAGCCATTTCACCAGCTCATTTTTCCAAGGCATGGGATAGCTGTCAAACTTGGAGATGCTATTTAGTTTGTGAAAATCATTACAAAATTGAGCAGTACCAACTGGCTTTGTTATTAGCACTAGGGGGCCATTTTACTTGTTAGTTGATTTGTTTGTTTACTCCCAGTTTAGCATCTCTTCAATCTCATTTTGTCTTGTTCTGTTTGTTTTTGGTGTTTCTGGTTTTCTGTTTGGCCTTAAATTGACTTTTTCCTCTGGAATAGTTTGTGTGGTATATAATTGAACTTTGGCTTGACAGTTGAAAGATAATGTCTGTAGTTCCTGGACCTCATTCTGTTGTGACTGAGAGGTTGCCATCCACTAACACTTAGTAGCAACAGTCATTTTTTCCTTCTCTTGGTCAATGACCTTGTCTAATTCTGCACTGACTGAGTTTCTTTCAAGGGCTTCAACACATTTGTACCATTTGTTCAAGGTGCCTTTTCTTGATCTCCATTGCCTTTATAGTTTTACTTCCTTCAGTCACCTGAAGACTTCATAAGGTCCCTCCCATTAAACCTGGATCTTATTCTTGTTTGTGAGGACTAGAACCAAGACCTGGTCTCTCACTTGGGATTCCCTGCTCTGGGCAGTTCTCTTATGCCACCCGCAGACTAAGTTGTGCCCTATCAGTGTGCTGTCTCACAATGGCACTGTGCTGTCTCCCAGTGGCATTCAGTCTCCTGCTGTCCAGTGAAGTATATTGTAATGTTAGAGTACAGTCTTAAAATGAACTCCTTCTCTTTTGTCTGTCTTCTTCCCCTCCTCCTCCTCCTGCTTTCTTCATATGTATGTTTAGATATGTTTTATATCTAGAAATAAATGTGTATATATACATGTATTTTTATATATCTGCGTGTGTGCGTTTGACGTGTTCTCTGCTTGCATCGGTACCTTTTACGTTGGTCAGATGAGCAAATTGTCAAAATCTTTTCTTTTTGCTCATATCCTCAGTTCTTCCTTCTCAGTTTGGTCAACAGGAAAGCCGTTGGTGGTATAATGTCTCTCTTATACCCAGCTGGGAAATTTTCCCTTACTCCAGTATTGTGCAATCTCTGAGTTACATGGGGATGTGAAGGGATCTTGTCACCTTCAAAAACAATGTTCTGAGATTGAGATGGAGCACCTGCAGTGGGAAGTTAACTTTCAGCATTCTTTTATGTTTTCTGTTTGATGTACTTTTAGATATATCAAGGTGTGAGTGTGTGTGTTGTATATGGATTTACCTAAAAAGATACAGAATGCAGAAGGTTGATGGTCATGCTGACTATGTGCAGTTGATTTTTGTTTTCAATATCTGAGACGTATTCTGAGCTTACAAATAAAACAATGTTTTTTGCAGGGGGAAAGTCCCTCCTGGCCCCCCCATGTACCCCCCACATCCCCTGCTAATTACATGTAACAATCTGAAGATCACATAATACTGAGGAAAGGGCACATTCCTTAACCCCTGTATCAAGTTTTGGACAAATTCCCCAGCCCAGATCTCACACCACTGTTGATAGCTTTCCTGTTATTTGTAACATTTGACCAAATTAAGAGGAAGTGTGTGTGTGTGTGTGAGAGTGTTTGTTTGTTTATTTATTTATTTATATATATATATATATATATATATATATATATATATATATATATATGTATGTGTGTGTGTGTGTATATATATATATATATATATATATATATATATATATATATATACACATATGCACGCACGTAAAACTCCAAATCCCACTAATTACTCATAATTTGACTTATGCATTCTTTTGTATTTACTCTACAAAGGTCTGCCTCCAGATTACCTAAATAACACTGTAAACATCCACCTCAACTAGACTAACTCTATTTAAAACCATACATCTGGCCTTCCAGGTTTTCAGTTTAGATATACTAACCAACTTTGCTTTCTGTAAGCTGCCAATGATTTCAGACATTGAAACCTAACTGCTTTTATGCCATTCAGGCTATCTTGTAACACTGCAAACAATTCACCTGTATGTAAATTAAATGACCATATTACCTACAATTGTCAAATGTTTTTACTTTGTAAATGAAATGTTTTACTTTGTATTTTTAAGTCACATACAGTGCAATGAAATTTGCCCCCTTTCCAGATTTCTTATTTGTTTGCATGTTTATCACACTTAAATGTTTCAGATCTTCAAACAAATTTAAATATTAGACAAAGATAACCCATATTAGACAAAGATAACCCAAGTAAACACAAAGTGCAGTTTTTAAGTGATGATTTTATTTACCAAGGGAAAAAAAAAATCTAAACCTACATAGCCCTATGTGAAAAAGTAATTGCCCCCCCCCCCCCATGATAAATCATGAAGTAACTGTGGTTAATCACATTTTTGGGAAAGCGGAGTTCAATTTCACAAGCCACACCCAAGTCTGTTTATTGCCAGACCTGTTGAATCAAGAGCTCACTTAAATAGAACCTGTCAGACAAAGTGAGGTAGGCTAAAAGATTCCAAAAAGGAAGACAACATGCCGCGATCTAAATGAATTCATGCCGCGATCACAAAGTGCCATCTATCAGTCTGGAAAAGGTTACAAAGCCATTTCTAAAGCTTTGGGACTCCCAAAGATCCACAGTGAGAGAAAACATGGAACAGTGGTGAACCTTCCCAGGAGTGGCCGGCCTACAAAAATTACACCAAGAGGTCACAACCCAGAACAACATGTAAAGAACTGGAGGCTTCACTTGCCTCCGTTAAGATCAGTGTTCATAACTCAACCATAAGAAAGAGACTGGGCAAAAATGGCATGCACGGCAAAGTTTCATGGCGAAAACCACTGCTGACCAAAAAGAACATAAAGGCTCGTCTCACTTTTGCCAGAAAACGTCTTGATGATCCCCAAGACTTTTGGGAAATATTCTTGTGGACTGACGAAACAAAAGTGGAACTCTTTGAGAGGTGTGCATCCCGTTACATCTGGCGTAAAAGTAACGCAGCATTTCAGAAAAATAACCTCCTGCCAACAGTCAGATATGGTGGTGGTAGTGTGATGGTCTGGGGCTGCTTTGCTGCTTCTGGACCTGGACGGCTTGCTGTGATTGATGGAACCATGAATTCTGCTCTCCAAATCCTGAAGGAGAATGTCCAGCCATCAGTTCGTAACCTCAAGCTGAAGCGCACTTGGGATCTACAGCAGGACAGTGATCCAAAACACACCAGCATGTCCACCTCCTTGAGTGGCTTAAACAAAATGAAGGTTTTGGAGTGGCCTAGTTAAAGTCTGGACTTTAATCCAATTGAGATGCTGTGGCCTGACCTTAAAAAGGCAGTTCTTGCTCTGAAACCCTCCAATATGGCTGAATTAAAACAATTCTGCAAAGAAGAGTGGGCCAAAATTCCTCAACAGCAACATGAAAGACTCATTGCCATTTATCGCAAACGCTTGATTGCAGTTGTTGCTGCTTAAGGGTGGCACAACCAGCTGTTCAGTGTAGGGGGCAATTACTTTTTCACATAGGGCCATGTAGGTTTGGATATTTTTTTTCCTTAATAAATCATCACTTAACTGCATTTTGTGTTTACTTGGGTCATCTTTGTCTAATATTTACATTTGTTTGATCTGAAACATTTAAGTGTGACAGACATGCAAAAAAAATAAGAAATCAGGAAGGGGGAAAATACTTTTTCATTGCACTGAATATAAATATAAATTAGGGGGCATGGGGGCTGTGCAACAGTACAACAACCTGAACTTTGACATGATATCAGTTTTTTTCTTGGCCCATGCGTGTTAGCATGTCAAAGTTTTGGTTGTCCGTCTTTTTGAGGTTGATTTCTGAGGTAGCTGTATGGGTTACTCAACTAAAGTGAGTAGACCCATACATATATGCATGTGTGTGTGTGTGTGTGTATGTGTGCAAATGTTGCAGCACAGCATGGTCGTTCTTACTATTTTAAAGCTTACGTTTTTCTTTTTAATATGTACCTGTTTCTTTAAGAACAGAACGTTGTCTTGCTGTATTAATGAGGACAGGTTTGTTTAATGAGCCAGTCTGATGTGGTGTTACTGGTAAAACTGGCCTGAAGTAACTGGGTAGTTTTTAATCTTTGCTAAGACTACTAGAAGAACACTACAATACCTATCAGTAACTAATAAAACTCTCTTCATTGTTGAGAATTACGTAAGTTTGTGCTGCAAAGACAAATTAGATAGTTAATAGATCAGGAAAAGTAAAGGGTAAATGAAATGTACTTGGGGAGTCTAAGTTTATATAATATATGAAATACCTTGTACTCAAAGGTTAGGGAGGTTGACTTAGGACTCTTGGACTTCACTGCTTCCTAAAAAGTGCTTTGTTAGCATACTGTATGATCAAAGCCAAAATGCTCAACTACTGAGATTATACCATGAGCCCAGGCAGTTTACAAGTTTTAGCTCCCCCACGCACTTGCTTTGAAATGTATTTGCACGTTATTTTGGCTTTACCTTCCTGGTTGTTTAAATGTATAGTTTGTTTACTGATTATTTGCAGGCACAGCCTGGGGTATTACCATATTGTTTTAAATTATATTTATTGTTTAATAAGCAAAATTCTGTGTGCTTGTTTTTAAATTTGAGTAGTCTTTAGTATCTGTCCAGTAGTAATTGAAACAAAATCTACTAGCCAATTGTTGTATTGCAAGTAAAACAGGCCTGAATTAATTGGGTGGCCAGTAATAAAAGAAACTCAGTTCAGAATGGCCACCTGAACTATTTAGATTATAATGCAGCAGTGTCAGTACCCAAATGTTAGTACCCATCAGTTGCAGCCACTTGACTGTGTACACCTCTGTGTCGGAGTGTGATAACTAATTATTGAAGCAGTAATATATTTTAAGCTTATTTCATATAAAAGTTGTCAAGAGTATGAAGTATTCCAAATTATTTCACAGAGATGAAAGTCCGATTGTGCAAATGATGGGTAAATTGGCTGCCTCCACAAACAAGACCATTCAACATTTGCAACCACCTTGTTGTGTACACCTCATCTGCGTGATAAAAATACTTCTCAGCCTTTTACCAGAAGAATGAGAGATCCTAAAAAGAAAATAAAAAGGGACACATGCCCAGAATCATGGTTAGATTGTACGTGTTGCTCTTAAGTACAATGCACTTTCTGAAGTACACAGTCTGAAATTCCAAGTTTGTCATTATTTGGTAACTGCAATCCTGTTTAAATAATTGCAAATTTTATGAGGAACGCACCAAAATGTTTGGCAAACTCTGGGTCAGTTTCAACTTCATTTCACACAGACAATAGCTAGACTACATAATTCACACAAATGCACAATATTCTTAAAATGAAGACTCTCTTAAATGAGCAAACTACAAGAAAGTTACTGTTGTCCACAGCCAGCTTCTAACCCAACTGTTACAGGCACTTTTCTGACTGTGTACTTCAGACATTTATGATTGTGAATATAAAAAAGTATTCCCACATAATGTACTGCAAGAAACGGCAGTCTCCACAATAAACTCTTGCTGTCCATCTTGCTTTATACAAAAGTAGTTCTGCTATCATAGCCACTTTGTTGTCGGTATGTACTTTCCAGATGCCTGACTGTAGTTTTTGGATAAAATGAGACTAAGACAATGTATTATGGCTCCATTTCACACAAATAGTACTTTATCTCCACTGATTTCCCTTTTCTTGTTGCCTGCCTAGATTTAAAAATATATATGCTTATGCTACTGAAGCTTGCTGCTAATCTTTCAAACTTTGCAGCTACAGCTGTCCACTGTACCATTTAATATGTGTGGACTTTCCACTTATTGCTGTCCACTGAATCATGGAAAGGCAACTGACAGCTTTAGATAGGGTTGCCATGGGTTTTTATTAATTTGACTAAAAAATCTGTAGCTAAAGAAAATAAGGCTTCTGAGATTTACAGTGTTACTGGCCCATGTTGTACATGATCAGATGGTAGACGCAGAGAGTATTCAGACCTATTGAGAAATACTGCAGTGTCCATGCTATTTAAAGGGACAGTCCCAGCATGTGTGTGCGTGTAGATTCTGTGATGTTTAAAAGTAGCAGTGTCTACCTTTGGGCGTGTTGCAGCATTGGTTGTGGGAGAGTTACAGAAGCGGTGTGGAAGCAGTGCCTTCAGAAGTTTTGTCCAGCAGCCATCTGTTTTCAGCTATACTCGCAACAGCTCATCTTGTCTACTTTACTGACCGTGTACACCTTCAATGGCGAACTGCAGTAGTAATAATAGTTCCAGTAAATGCTGGCTTACGCAAAAGCACACTAGTGATGTCAGACCAGATCAACAGCTGTCTAACTATAGTCAGACACTACCAGTGAGTCAGGGAATATTATTTATCTATGCCTCCATGCCTTCCACCATTAGCAACTTCAACTGCACACACCTCAGATGTGAGGTGAGGGTTTGGCATAATGGTTATTTGATTCTGATGTAGGGTATTGGCTAGGCTTAAAATGGCCCTTCAGCTAGCCAGCCATTCATCTATGACCCTGTGCACCTAAAGTTCAATTATAATGAGATGAATGAATGAACACTCAGAATAATAGCCACATTCATCATCTGGGATGTACAGTGCAACCTTCACTAATGAAACTAATTCACCCATGCATACGCACTTGTATAGCTTTCATCCTTTTACCTCCAGAGCTGGGGACAAAGCAAAAATAATTGGGGAAAAAATGTACACTTCTTTTTAAGTACTGGTGCTGTTAGCATACAGCAAATACTGTTAATCTCTTTTTGAATGTACTCTGCCACCTTTTCTCAAGTTAATTTCCAGTTTTAGGGGGATGGGATAAAATTGAGCCAATAATTTACATTTTGGAAATGTGTTTGTGTATACACTGTGGTTTGTCTTGCTGTTTTAACTATACACACAAATGCGTGCACACACGTGTACAGTCTGTTTCTCACACCGACACACTCACAATTCAGACAACTGCCATTTCCCCACATATCTGGATGCAAAAGGAAAACCAAAAATCCTAAATAGCTTAGTGACTCAGGGTGGTTCCTATCAGGGAAATGAACCAGTGAATCAAATGCTGGAAGGTAGCAACATCAACTTGTATACCAGTGTGCCCCACAGTAAACTAAGGCAGCTAGAGCGCGTGAAAAGAAAGCTACTGTATTACATGTTTTAGCCTCTGTTGTGCAGTGAACCTGATCCATACTTTGCTCAAGAATTCTGAACAAAGCCAGAATAATGGAGGGGGGCATATATGTGGCCATTTTTAATTCATCGTCTAAGTCACATAAATAGTTAACTTTTTTATTTAACCTGTTGTTGCTGTGAGCAGTTCTAGTTTCTTTTTTATCTAGATGTCTCTTGTAATACATCATTGAAATCCAAGACTTGTTGCAGCTTGATCTTTGTAGTCCTGCAGCCTCTTTCGGTCTTGCAGTGTATGTATTCATGTTGAGATTGATGTCGTTTTGAGTGGAGAAAACAACAAACTGCATGTCTGGTATGTATGTATGTACGCATGCATTCCCTGAGTTTTACACTAAGGATTTAATTTTGGAGCTCACTGTTACAATGCTGCTGAGAATACTGCGTGATTCGATAACAATTTAAACAGAAAAATTATTTTTTTTAATGGAAAGTTGGAACAAACTTATGCCACTGGGGACTGCACATGTGCCAAACATTTTATTGGGAACTTTGTGTGTGTGTGTGTGTGTGTGTGTGTGTGTGTCTTTACCAAAGGAAATGAAAACCGGGCTGATTTTGTAGGAGCCGAATTAACAATAACTTAATGATACCTGGACAAATTTCTCCCAGTCTGAATTTATTACTGTGGTTTGGCTTGTTCTTTTTAACATTTTTTAATTACAAGAGTTTGTGGTCAGCACCAAAACTAAAATGAGAGAGCAATGCATAACGTAAATTTTAATCAATGTTTATTTTAATAAAAACATAAAGCAAAATTAAAGCATTACAGAGAGCATCTTCCATTCATTTCATTGTTAGAAAAGCAAGTTGACACACTGTGTACATTGTCGACCTTAACAGTCTTTTTGGAAAAAGTGTGTTAGAATGAACATTTATGCAGCTGACTAGTTGAAAAATGGCATTAGTGGCAAAACACACTTGATTTTGTCTAAGCTAAAACAAAAATACACAGACTCTAAGACAACCCATTGTATAATACCAACATACATCAAAAACACACTGCGTACACATGTGCGATTCTAATATAACCAATTGTATGATACCAGTCTGTCAAAAATATTCACTGACGCTGCGTACACACGTACATTTCTAATCTAACCCATTCTATGATACCAGTGTACGTCAAAAACATTCACTGGTGCATACACACGTACGATTTTAATATAACCCATTGTGTGATACCAATGTATGTCAGAAGCATTCACTGACGCCGCCTACACACGTACGATTGTAACCCATTGTGTGATACCAGTGTATGACAGAAGCATTCACTGATGCCGCCTGCACACGTACAGTTGTAATGTAACCCATTGTGTGATACCAGTGTATGTCAGAAGCATTCACTGACTCTGCCTACACACGTACCATTCTAATACAACGCCTTGTGCGATACCCTTGTATGTCGGAAGCATTCACTGATGCCACCTACACACATACCATTCTAATATAACCCACTGTGCGATACCTGTGTATGTCGGAAGCATTCACTGACGACGCCTACACACATACCATTCTAGTATAACCAATTGTGCGACACCTATGTATGTCGGAAGCATTCACTGATGCCTCCTACACACAAGCCATTCTAATATAACCCACTGTGCGATACCTGTGTATGTCGGAAGCATTCACTGACGACGCCTACACACATGCCATTCTAGTATAACCAATTGTGCGACACCTATGTATGTCAGAAGCATTCACTGATGCCACCTACACACGTACCATACGTGCATGTGTGTGCCTTCTGTGAAAGGGGTGCTGGGCTGGCGACTACTGTAAAACTCCACTGCCAATTATGAGTGGACAGGTGATTCGGTTTTTTCAGATTAAGGGTTGCCACAGCGTAAGAAGACGTTTTAATCTATGATGGAGACTTGGTGACTGCTCCTAGCTTGCATTCATCTGCAAACTGCCGAACAGGCACATTTGGTACTTCAGAAAAGTAGATGCTAAACAGAAGAGGTCCCAGCACAGAACTGTGGGGGGACTCCACTGATGACCTGCCCTTTGTGGAGGTAATGTCCCCATTTTGATTTCCTTTGTCCTATATGACAGCTAGTTGGCAATCAGAGGTTGATGTATGGGTTTATTCCCATTTTATTTAGCTTTTCTCCTGTGCCTGAGTGGGGAATTGTCAAAAGCTTTGGCTAGGTTGGGGTATACGGTGAGTACTGTTTTGACTTCCTCCACTGCTTTGGCAAGTAAAAAAAAAAAAAAAAGCTACCAGATTGAGTAAGCATGTCCTATTCTTGATGAATCCAGTTTGAGAGGTCCAGTGTTTGGAGGTTCCCTGTGTAATGATCGATTTTAGTGTCTTTCCATATGAAGCTGGTTAGAGTTTTATAGATCTGTAATTGCGTGGGTCTATCGAAGGTCTTCTTTTATGCAAAGAAAGGACTGTAGCTATTCTCCATTCGTTTGGAGCAAAACGTGTATGGAGACTGAGATTGAACAGTGTTGTTAGGGGTGTGGCCAAATTGTGCTTCATGCTATTTATGCATCCAGGGATATTTTCAAGACCTATTAAGGCAATATTTTTAGCTTTTTATAGCACTTTTAGGACTTGGTCTTTTGTGATGGTTGGAGGTAATCTTTATTTTTGTTTCAAGCTCATTTATTCATTTGCACTGTTGCTAGCATCATTTAATTTGCAGCTGCATTGTATGAGTCTGTCGACCAATGGCAGGAGCATACCATTTTACAGAGATGTATTTAAACAGTACCAGGATGTGACATTGGTTTGTATAATTACTTTTGGTAAAAGGAAATGCAACATTGATAAAGGCTTGTTAAGCCAAAACCGGTCTGTTATTTTCATGGCAGGCAGCTCTTTAGCTACCTTGGAATAAATATTAATAATTATATCCTGCTGTTTTGAGTGCTGGTCCCTTCTTGGTTTGTTTCATTTGGTTTGGACCGTGCACCACAGTCCACTGTGCGTGCCTCGTTTCTCTGGATTGCTGCCTTTCACGCTGGGGACGCCTGGCAGCAGGATTCAACTTCCATCTTGGTACTTTATCATCGATACAGATACTTATCTAAGTATCATTTTGGTTATATGCTTTTGGCTTTTCGACTCATTCCATATACTGGAATATTACCAGCACAGTAAGAAGTCAAGCGACAGGCAAGTGGAAGAGACTGTGGGTTTTTTAACTTAATCACATAGCGTTTTGGCCTACAATGACTATTGCCTATTTTTGGTGACTCGGGACTACAGTTACAAGTGTAAGATTTATTTTTTGGCTTCTCCCTGGGTTTTTGAATGTATGCACAGTATTTAGTGGCCATCGATATTTGGGATTACATGTGGTTTGTGTTTTAACTATATGCTTCAGCTGAATATTAGTGACTGCGCGTATTCTAAACATCAGGAGGAAGCGTGACCATTTTTTACAACAACTCTGGGGAACACTAGCGAATTAGATTGGGACATAATAAACTGGTGAGCCGTTCATTGGAACCTTATTTTTCGAGGATTTACACCAATTTTATTGCTGTTTGGCATATGGTGACAAACAAAGAAGGATTTTTACATTTTGCTGGTTGATTTTGATGATCAAGGGCTATTGTTATATGTGTAAGACCTAATTTTTGGTTGTTCATTGGTTTTTGATCGTATGCATAACATTTTTTGGTCTACGGGGTTTGTGTTTTTAACTAAATGCCTCAAGCTGAACATTAGTGACTGCATTGGCTCTAAACAACAGGAGGAAGTGCGATTATTTTCATTACAACTTTGAGTAGCTCCAGCGACTCAAGTTGGGATATACGCATTTGACGAGCTGGTTATTGGAACTTTTTTTGAGGAACCATACCATTTACGCGGTGGTTTGGCATATGGTGACCAGCTAAGAAAGACTTCATTATTTTTTGGCGACTATAATTGGACTGTTTTTTTGAATTATAATGTGTTTCATTTTTTCTTTAACAATTTAACATGGGTTTCAAATATTTTGGAACATCCACAATATCGATGCATGTCTGAGGATGATACATGTTTGTGCTTAACAGTTTAAATCACGATAATCTGTCAGCTGTTACAATATTTTATGTATGGTTTAATTTCAGTCATACCATAAGGTTGATTAATATTTTATCCACAAGTATGATATGGCAATTTAACTATTGAGTGATATACCTTTTTTAAGGCCCTGTCCACACAGATTTAAGTTTTTGAACTAAACTTTATACAACAATTAAGTGAGATAACAACACAGCAAGCCCTAGGTTGGTCAACAAATTAAGGCCTACTATTTGGTTGTGAGGATATATTTTTTAAAATGTTATAGTAATATCTACAATTTTGACCAAATCTGGTTATGTAAGATAATTTCACCATAGGGACTACTTTGGGCTGGAAGGCTGGCAGTGGTCACCAATCACAGCTTGGGATCTTCATAACATTCAAATATTGGTATACTTCTTTTGTCTAATTGTGCCTAAATTGGTTAATTGGTCTACCATCGGATATAGTGAACTTTTTAGGAATTGTACCGCTTGATAAAACAGACCAAAAAAATATATGGTTCTGAATAAAAATCTTTTGGATATAAGGTACAAGATATACAATTCATAGAGTATTAATATACCCTTACGGTGGCCTAAACCATCACGTATTCAAATATATAACTGAGACAACTGGTTGGTCATTTTTCAAGGACCACTTATGGTAAGGGTTTAATCAGAGACTAACAAGAATTATTATGGAATATTACCAATCCCTTACGGTGGCCTAAATAAGACTTTGATTAATATACTTATAATAGTGACCATTGTTTGGCTATTTTTTAGGACCACTTATGGTAAGGGCTTTATAAAATAGGGACATATCAATCTATGTGCCCTTGGCTAGACTGTTCCAATTAGGCCTATAGTATTACTTTGAATATTTAGTATTTATTATTTTGACCTCCCTTGATGTGGTGGGTGATTTCTATTTTTGTCAGCCTTAACAAAACCAGTTAAGTTGCATAAATCAAAAATTATTGTATCATTTCAGCAGTGGATGATATCTATTTTTGTCAGCCTCAACAAAACCAGTTAAGTTGCTCAATTCAAAAATTATTGTATCATTTCGGCAGTTTGAGACACATATTGATATAACAGACCTATTGCCTACTGTCCCAACATGGATTTGAATGATATCCTTAGAGGATTATCAGCAGACAAGGATAATTTAGATGTGTTTGGACTTAATACAGGTCAGTCCCTTATGTCAGACAATGCCCCAATTAACACTCGAGACAAATGTGGTTCTGTTTTTTTCTAAACTTAGTAGACAAATGAAATCTCTCAGAACCAACATATGGCACCTAAAGCTTTTTAAAGCGTACCAAATAAGACATCACACCCAGAGGGCTCCGAATTAGGTTGCAACCATTGGTGGCTAACATCGATAACCAATTAACACAAGAATGGGCCACTGCACAGCATCAAGCATCAATGCTTTTTGTAGATAGTCTCTCTAAATATTATGAAAGAACCATAGAAACAATGATTACAGACATACAAACCACTGTTTCAGAAGCTGAAATTTTTTCCACTGAAGACTATTATCAGACTCATTTATTAGAATTAGCCAAAGATTTAGCATCCATGGAAGAGCAACTCAAGAAAAAGAAAATGCATAAGTTTAACAGAGACTTGGCTGACTATGAAAAAGGTAAACTATTCGTGTAACAAAAAAGTGTCAGGTTCAATGAAGGGGCAAATAAAACACAAAAGGGTAGGAAGAGACCCAGGCCAATATTAAAAAAGAATGAGACAACATACAGTGTTACATCTGATGATGATTACTCATCAACAACAGATGGTGAGGCTTCCTCTAACCAGGCGTCCCCAGTTGCAAAAAGGAAGCAACCTACCCCTTTAGGTCCAACAAACGCAGGGCAGGGAGGAAACATAGGAGAAAATATGGGTACAACCAACCTTCAAACGTTATTGAAACAAATAACAACACAGTGAATAATGTTCTTAACATTTCTTCCTTTGAGCTTACGAATGTACAACACAAAGTACTAAATAAAGGTTTAAATTTTGTACCAACATCACCTGTCCCTGAACATTTTTTAATGGAGGATATCAATAATTTTTGTAGAATTCTTAATTTAAAGTTATCAGTCTAACTCTCAAAGATCTACTGGTTTCCGGTTCGGGAAATCAAATTTTACACCTCCTATGGACAAGCATGTTTCCATATTTAAAAACTGTGTTATGAAAGATCTACACTTTTCTAACAACTACACATGCAATCGTAGTAACCTCAGTCGGGCAGAAAGACTTGCTCTTTCACAATTACAACAGAACAAGGATATAGTCATCACTCCAGCGGACAAAGGTGGTGGTATTGTTGTAATGGACCATTCAAAATACAAGGATGAGGCGTTAAAACAATTATCACAATTACAGTTCTACATACAGATGGTAGTGGAGCCAACATCTAACTTCAAATCTGAAATTGATTCTTTTTTGGATCTGGCAGTAGAGGAGGGCATTATTACCACACAAGTTGCCAGGCAACTCAAGGTAAATGAACCAATGCCACAATATCTATACCTCATACCCAAAATACACAAGGATTTGTACAATCCACCAGGCAGACCTCTATAGTTTCAGGTCGGAGATCTCTAACCGAACCCCTATCGGCCTGTCTCAGAACATCTTAAACCACTGCTTAGTATGGTTAGATCACGTATTCAAGACGCAACATCATTGAAGATTCTCAGTTGGAAGAGGATTGGTTGTTATGCACACTGGATGTATCCTCTCTGTATACTAGCATCCCTCATAAAGCTGGCATAATGGCAGTGACTTACTGGTTAAACAAGTCCAATTTATATCCCACTGGATTTAACAACTTTTTAATTAAACTTACAGAATTTGTTCTACAAAACATTTTTTATTTTGAAGGCAATCCATATTGGCAAATCAAAGGTACAGCTATGGGGGCATCATTTGCCCCAATTTATGCAGATTTGTTCATGGGATATTTTGAACAGGCCTTCATATATGATGTTCAACATAATACTTTGACAATTTAGATATCTGGCGTAGATATCTGGATGATTGCTGGTTGGTGTGGCGGGCTGGTATGGAAGAACTATCAAAATTTGTTGTATATCTCAACCATAATCCTTTTGATATACATTTCACAGCCAGTACTGGATATCATGAAATAGTTTTTTTGGACGTTGTGGTTAAAAGATTGCCTAATCATACTTTGGCTACATCCTTACACAGAAAATTTCCACAATACAACACTTTACTTCATGCTACCAGTTCTCACCCACGCCACATCATCAGCAACATCCCAAAGTTTCAATTTTTGCGACTTAAAAGAATATGTTCCACAGATATAGAATATTCTGTACACACACAGGATTTACAATCCAGGTTTATTGATAGGGGATATAATTTGGAACACCTAACCAATACGGTGAACCAAACTAAGAACAAAAGCAGGCCTGAATTATTGAAATACAATAGATCACAAGAGGATGAACAAAATAATTGCCAACAACCCATTAGACTAGTCACCACTTATGGCAATAATACATCTAGGTTTAGACAGATTGTCAGTGCACACTGGGACATATTGAAATCGAACCCAATTCTCAGTGAGATTCTCCCAGATGAATGTGCTTTTTCTTATCGCAGAGGGCGGACCATCCATTCCCATCTAACACATTACAAAAGATTTACTCCACCCTCTACAATACAGACAACACTTTTTGGTGATCCACTGGTGGGCTGTTACCCTTGTGGACATTGTTGTGCATGTCAGCACATTTGCAAAACAAAAGAATTCAGCAGCAAAAACACATCCAAGGTATATAACATCAATATCTTTAGAAACTGTAGTTCTGAATGGGTCATCTATCTTGCCTACTGCACCTGTTCTGCCTTTTATGTTGGTCAGACCTCTAGACCCATTAGAGTAAGGATCAGTGAACATTTAAGCTCTATCGGAAACAGACGAATAACAAATGCTTTATACAAACACAGTAGAAATCATACAGGTGCCTCCTTTAAGTTTATTATTATTGACAAAATTCAACTCCACAGAAATTTCAAGATGGGTTGGCACACCAGATTAAACAATAAGGAAAGTATGTGGATCACTAAACTTGGGGCCTTTTTCAAACCAGGGCTGAATGAATATGAAGTACATGAAGGTACATTTAGACAATTTTAATATTTCTGTGTTATCAATACACATTTGTACCATTTATGTTAATACTTCATGGTATACTTAGGAATTTATTCAAGCCCTAATAATTCTAGTACATGATTATTTAAGTTTTCTATTGTTAAACTGTGTCCTTGTCAACCCAGTGTGTCATCATGGCTTTGACTATACAATATTAGCATTGTGGTATTTAATCTTTAATAGAGATTTAGATATATTTTCATAATCTTTATTTTTGTTTCAAGCTCATTTATTCATTTGCACTGTTGCTAGCATCATTTAATTTGCAGCTGCGTTGTATGAGTCTGTCGACCAATGGCAGGAGCATACCATTTTACAGAGATGTATTTAAACAGTACCAGGATGCGCCGTTGGTTTGTATAATTACTTTTGGTAAAAGGAAATGCAACATTGATAAAGGCTTGTTAAGCCGAAACCGGTCTGTTATTTTCATGGCAGGCAGCTTTTTAGCTACCTTGGAATAAATGTTAATAATTATATCCTGCTGTTTTGAGTGCTGGTCCCTTCTTGGTTTGTTTCATGTGGTTGGAGGTAAGCCTGTTTCAGGTTTATCTTTGCAGGACAGATATAGGGGCAAAAGGGGTAAAGTTGGAGCTAAATTTAATGGCCAGCTGCTCTGTTTTCAGTCTCCATGTAATTAACACAATTTCACAATTGGTTCAGCGCATTGCTGCATTGTTCTTTTGAGATTATAAACATAAATACAAAATGCCTTGTGATTGTCTTTGGCTTGGGTAACTAGTTAAGCCTCAAACTTGGATTTGATGGATTTTATTACACTCCTGACCTGTTTTGTTTATTTTGGTGACGAGGGCTATAACATTCTGGTAATTACTCTTTTTACTTTTGGTCAACATTTTTTTTTTCCTTTTATTGTAAAGCTTGTTGATATTATGGTTACACCATGTGAGTTTGTTTCTGGGTTTGCCCTGCAAGTTCCTACGGGGCACATCTATGTGTGTGCAGCTGGTTGTGTGCTGGTGTTTTGTGGAGTTAACTTGGTTTGATAGGGATTTGAAGCGTACTAATGCATCACTTGGAAGGTACCCTGGGTGGAAGGGATCTCTGGTTTTAGTTTTATTTTGAAGAAGACTACTTTATGGTCTTTCATAACGAGTGATGAAGCAATGCAAGGGATGGTGCAAGATGCTTCTATATTAGTGGACAAGATCCAGTATGATGATTCCCCTAGTGGGCACTCTGTCAATACAAATTCCCCTGGAACAGTCGAAGTCCAGGAATCTCTGTGCTTTTGCATTGGTGGCAGTGTAGATTTCCTTACTCTGTTAGTTTAGATCACCTAGGAAAATGGTATTGGGTTTACTACGGAGTGATTCTAGTTCCTGTAGATTGGTGGTGTGGCTTTCTTGTGCCATAGAGGGAGTTCTCTAGCTAGCTAGTATATGGTGCGGTATCTTTATTATGGTTATTTGGACATGAAGATGCTCTAGTGCATCATGCTGCTTTACCAGCCTTGATGTGATTCGATTCTGTAATATATTTCTTTTGAGCAGTAGTTTTAAAACAACTGAATTGTCTCAACCTTTTAGTAAACAAGTTTAAAAGTTTGATGTTTTAAAATTTGGAATTATGAGAATGGTGAGGTAGATGTGGGCCCAGGAAATTTGAGTGGAATAGGAAGTTATTACAGCACACTACATGGACAGATGTTGAGGTTGCGAGTAGCATGCAGGAAATGGTAAAATGGTAACCTATTTCAGAGAAATTACAACTTCCTCCGTTAACTGTAGAACAAGGGGTAATTGCATAAAAAAATAAAGGACATTGAAATTAAAGAAACAATGAGAAATAGAGGGGAGAACCCATGGTTATGAGGGAATCCTGATAGAAGTGCAGAAAATGGAGTAGAAGGCGAGAAGACTGTCTAATACTTTTCAAACAATATTTTTGTTTTTGTGTGGAGTCTGTATGTCCCCCCTGTGTTCTTATGGGTTTCCTCCGAGTGCTCCATTTTCCTCCCGCATTCCACAGACATGGGAGTAGGTGGATTGGACACGCACTAAATTGATCATAGGTGTGTGTGTGGCATGGAAGAACAGCTGTGGCAGGGCTAGCCACCTGGTGGTGTAAATATTGGCTCAGCATGATGGTCTCTGTTGAAGAGACACCCAGACCCCATGTGCAGAATGGGAAAAGGGGTTATGCAGTCCATCTGTCCATATTATTATTTTTCGAAAGAAATATGTTTTAATCCTAGATAGGCAGCTCAATCAAGAACATTTTAGAATTTTTGCCCAAATATTTCTGTACCTCATGAGACTTCAAAATATTCCTGCAGACAAAATATTCCTGCAGACGAGGCATGTCAGAGATGTGATGGCTCAGAAAGGAGTTCTTGGAAGTATACATTTTGGGAATGTATGGAATTACTTCAGTGCAAAAATGACTTTAATATGCAAAGTCTTGTATTTAGAAGAGAATTGAACCTCAATATAAGGGATGTTTTTGTTGCACTGGTGTAAAAGAATGGTTTCCATGTCTTTTTCGTATGTTGTTTATCTTTAGTGTTGATAGTGTCTGGTTTCACATTATCTAGTTACAGCTTTTTCAAAGACAAGTCATCAATAAGATGAGTGAAAAGATGATTACATAGATTTGAAATTGTGAACTACTAGAGGTCAGAAACCAAATTCCTTAGGAAAAATAGGCAATATGGGATTTTGTAATAGAAACTGAGCTTGAAGAGGACATTGACATGGAACTAAGTGCCTAAGATGCAAGTTTCTTTACTGTAGTTGTAGTGCAAGTTTCTTTACTGTAGTTGTAGTACAAGATGTGGCATCACTGGTCCGGTTGTTAATATCTGTAATGTAGTAAAAAGAACTGAAAATTGAACAACATGGTCTCTAGTTAATTTCTGATTTCAAATTATGTTGCAAGTAGTTTGTGCATTTAAGTTTTTGTTTGTTTAAGGATCAATTTTATTATTTAACATTTGTTAACTGGGAAAGTCCGACTTGGAATGAAGCCAATTTTCAGCAGAGTCCCGGGGAGAAATGCTCTAGACACATGTCTTTGTAATGTGGGAGGAAACCGGAGCACCAGAGGAAACCCACAAGAATTCAGGGAGGACATGCAGACTCTGCACAGAAGGCACCCCAGCCAAGAATTGAACCAGAGAACCTCTTGCTGTGAAGTGATAATGCTACCGCTGCATCACTGCGCCGTCCAGTCAATGATAAATCAGTCTTGAGATTAAAACTAATATCGATTTTTAGGTGATTGTGATATTTGATTTTTATTTGATTTACATGCTTTACAGTTGCAAATTATTGACGTTAACGAAAGTTAAATGTAAACACTGACTTGTGGTTAGTTTATTAATGGTGCTAAACGTAGCTGTAAAATGTTTGTACTGGCAATCTGTGCTGACATAACTGCATCACTGCAAGGTGATTGCATAGTACATAAAATTCATATATGGTAATTAGTGAAGTATTTACATTGCCTAAAATGCAGCTATTTCCATTGATAAATGTAGCCTCACTTTTGCATATAAATAACATTCTTCTGAAATTTTAACACCATCATAAGGGACTTTACTATGTATGTTGATAAATTCTCCTTCACCACCGCATCGTTTTTTTTGAACTTTCTTCTACCTTGAACTTCTTATTTATGGTAATTCCTTAATGTCCAAAACGTTATAGTCGCACTTTTTATTTGTCCCTGATTAATGATGAGTCTAAATGTAAGCACCCTTCATGTATCTCACCAAGAACTGAAACTAGGCTGAGAACCCCAATGTTTCCTCACCTTAAAGAATATTGGATTTCGGTTCCCTTTGTTATTGTGAGCTTTGCCTTCCAGGCTGCAAACAATCCAACAGAATTAGTAAAGCAAACGCCCAATTCTAGAGACCTGAACATGAGACTACCACATCAAATTTTCGCCAAGGATATGTAGAAGTCGTCCACTTAATAGGGAACATTGACAGTTACTTGTGTGATGTGGCTGTGCTTCCTGATGGTCTGCTTTGGCTGTAAGCCTCATAAGAACCTATAAATAAAAGCTGGGTTAGAAAATAAGTTTGTTTTAATTAAGGGCCTGTAACTTTTACTGTTTTTTTTTTTTTTTTTTCAAGTTTCACATTCTGCACGATTTTTGCAGTTTAGATTCCGAATTAGTTACAGTTTATAAGGATTTATAAGGATTTGTGTTGGTGTATGACACACACTGTTCAAAGAGCTGTAGGATATCTGGTCTGTATAGCTTGAAATGCTAATTCATAGTTGCAGAAAGTTGTATGCCATGTGGTAGACCATTATTTAAAAAAAAAATTACTCTGAATAAATTCCTTGTGCAGATTAGACAACCATTCCTAATATATGTGCTGTATACAGAGTATTCCTGTAGACGTGCAGATGCTACCCAGTGTTGGAATCGGGTATATATAAATGAAGAAGTGAAAAAATGTATCCTTAATTTAAAAAAAAATGAGTGACTGGAAGTACTCAAGTATTCCATCCTTAATGACTTATAATTCATCAGTGCAAGGAATCTTGGTGGAAAACTGGAAGATTTGGATCCAGAAATTAATTGCTCCTTACTTGGGAGTAGCCAAGAACCTTAAGAACCTTTTTAAATGTCATGTACAAATGTTTTTTTTTATTATTATTATTATTTATTTATTTATTTATTTATTTTTACTATTTCTTTTTGGTATAATTATGCCCGCATCTTAGAAGAAAGAGAATAAAAAAAATAATGCAATTTGGCTATCCAAAAAGAGTAGAATGCTAATTCAGGGTAGAAGTATGGAAAGAATGGGAAAAATGTAAAACACCCCAATATCTTAAACTTTAGAATGTTTTGTACTAGTACTATAAAGCAAATAGATGAAGACACACATACTATGATAACTTTCAGAATAATACTAAAACACAGCTCTAAAAACTGTGGACATTGGTTAAAGACATCTTACATCCTGGCCATTAATTCAATCCAAACCCCTCTCCCAATAACTCACCACTCAATACTGCAGTACAGGTGTAGCACTAAAAAGTATAAATTGGTTAGAACTGCCACATCAACTAACATATACGCAGCTTCTAACCACATATAAAATTATACAGCATCCCTTTGCCTATAAAATTATACGGCATCCCTTTGCCTATCCAGCACTAAAAAACATTCCACACAACTATGTTCCCAGTCGGGCCTTGCAATCCATTGACCAAAAACTCCTGTCTATAAACCTATCAGATCTGCTGGGCATTGTCTGTACTCTTACAAGGTCATTAAGGCCTGGCACTCCTTGTCTGCATCTATCAGGTCAGCACCCTCCCTTCCATCTTTCAAAACCACTCTGAAAGACTTTCTAGCTAAATTCTGGCTTTGTTCTTGCTCAAAACCAGGGTAAACTACATCCAGGGTTGCCAGACGTCCCTATTTGGGCGGGACTGTCCCGAGATCAGCAGCCTGATCCCTAGTCCCGTCCTGTCGGTTTAAATCCTGGCCAGCCTCCACTTTGTTTTTTTTTTTTGATTGGCCCATATACCTGGCATACGGGCCAATCAAAAATCGCTAAACACTGAGCTTCTTGTGTTGAATGTGGAACTGCAATGCATTAAACACGAGAAGCTCCGTGTTTAGTGCAGAGCTACTGTTCTTTAATGTGGAACTGTGTTCGTTTTTTTTTTTTGGTCTTCACTTGCCGTGAGAGACCTTCTTCTTTTTTTTTTTTGTCCCTACCTGGGAGGCTGGAAATCTGGCAACCCTGACTACATCCCTAAATGTGATAAAGTACCTTTTCATTCCTTATACTTCCTTACTTCTATCAAATTCTCTTCCCTGAATGTCTCTCTCGCTCGCTCTAAATATACCATAAGCCCGTTTTTCCCCTCACTTCATATTGCAGTTTTTGTTTGTATTAGACTAACTTACCTTTAACTTCTCTACAAACTGTCTAAAATCTCTGTGAATATTAAATGATTGGTTAAGAAATGATACAAGTCATTTGACAACGTTTGTTTTTTTATATTATCACTAAACTGCAGATGTTTTTGTTTATTTTTGAAGATTGTGAACTTATTCTTAAAATGTGTTGTAGTTATTTGGAGCTTTTCTGCTAGGGCCTCTGCTGAATATGGGCTTCTATCCAATCAGGCTTTCCCGGCAGCCAAATGTCAATGTAAATTGCTGTCCAGCCTGCAAACCCTCTGGCTTTTGTCATCTCATTAACCTGGAGCTGGTGGGGGTGAATGAGTTGAGAAGCCATCAGAACTGACATTGTGGGTGGAATATTCTACAGTTACTGTTGTGAAGCAAGACAGAAGTCTGTGTTGATTTAAATAAAGTTTTGTAAAAATATTCCTTTCTTACAGATAAGAAGTGGCTTCAGCAATGCAAATGCTGCTACTAAAAACATCTGCAAAAAAGTTACAAACTGGAGTTTGTCAGATAAAGCTAGATGAGCAAAGCTCCACATTATATATGCGTGTGTGTGTAATTTTACAGACCATTAGAAATGTATAGATTCCTTAGACTTGCCTTTGAAATACATCTGGTGCTGATGAAAAACAAAGATCTGTTGCACAAGGCTTGGACAGATGTTCTTCATTCCACATTGCTGCAGTCCTAACCATTGGGTAGTCCGCTGTCCAGTCGGCCCGAATACCAAAGTATATGGCTGACGTCGGTCAAGGCGCATTAGACTGATGTCAGGACGAAATGCGCGACCCGGCGCGCCATATCTCAGTCTTTGCATGGTCCGATGCAGAAGCAGTTTTGCGAGTGCAGGTTGGCGTTCTGAAATTTTCTGAAGTCGGAGTTTCAGACCGAATCAAAGTTGGCTAAGTACCCGTTGGGAACATTTTGGTTTTTCTTGCCTCAGTATTTAACCGGATGTCAGAAAAAGTGAATAACTGCATTTCTTGTGGGAAACAGATACCTCATAGGGATTACCATACTTTGTGTATACCTTGTTTAGGGCCTGAGCACGACGTTGTTGGATGCCGCTCTTGTGCTAGATTTAACAAACGCACTATTAAGAGAAGGTTAGACTGTGCCAGGTTAGTGTTTGGGAAGCGTTGTAATTATAAAATGCCGCCGGATGCTCCGGCGCCCGCCTTCAAAAAGCGCAAGGACAAAGCAGCAAAGTTTAGGGTTGAAGAACCGGCAGTCCCGGACGTCGGTTCTTTAGAAGGCTCAGTGGAGCCAGAAGTTTTGCCAGGAGTTTCTGTAGAGTCTCAGGCAGAGACTTTACTGTTACAGGATGTGCCCTCTCAGGAGGTAGGCCAGGCTGAGGGGGCTTCTCAGGTAACTGTTCTTCCCTCTCTTCCTAAGGTAGTTAGAGCCTCTCCTTCTGTTTCCAAGACTTCTTTGAGAGGTAGGCCAAGTTTAGCTTCAGTGGGGGCTTCTCCTAGCACTTCAGGTTCTGTGCCTAAGAAACATATGCTTAAAATGGCAGAGGATTTGATTACTATGATTAGAGGTTCTATGCCCCCTCCTGATAAGAGGCCTAGGGTGGAGCCTGAGTTTGAGAGTTTTGAACAGTGTTCAGAGGCTTCTGAGTCTTGACTGAAGACTTGCAGGAGTTCCTCATTATTCTGATTCTGATGTGGATGATTCCACTCCTTCAGCTTCTCCTCCTGAGGATTTTTCATTTTCAGAGACTCTGCATTCCATGAGGGAGCATTTTAAATGGGAAGGCCAAGATTTCTCTGATTCCAGGAAGAGGCTTAGGAATTTTTGTTTTTACCCCAGCATAGGCCCTTAGCTATACCTCCTGTGTTGAATGTGGTGGAAGATGTTTTTGCGGAGGCTTCCCTGAACCCTGATTCTTTGCCTCCTGCCCCTGTTAAACCTGATAGGTACTATAGGGTGCCTGAAGCTCATAAGTATCTTTTTAAGAGTCCTAGGGCAGACCCAGAAATTGTTTCTCAGGGGCCTAAGGGTGTTAAGGCCTCGGTTGTTAAAAATCCTGTTCCCTCTGATAAAGAGGCAAGGGCTTTGGATAGATGGGGAAAGAAAGTGTATACTTCTTCCACTTTAGCCATGAGGGCGTTGAATTGTCAGTTTCACATGCTAAAATATCAAAATTATCTCCTTTCACAATTGAAATCTAAGGTGGATGCTCTGGCGAAGGTATTGAGTGTAAAGAGTTGCTGGATTTAGTTCATGTGTCTGAACAAGTGGGTAAGCATTCTTTGCAATGTGGTTTTGATGCTGTGCAGGCCTCCTCGAGGGTGGCTGCCACTGGTTCTGTTCTTCGCAGGCACGCTTGGTTGAGGATCAGAATTTAGCTGAGCATGTTAAGACAAGGATTTTGGATGCTCCTTTACACTCTGATGTGTTGTTTGGTTCGCTTGTGGAAGCAGTTTTAAAGAAATTGGAGAACGAGGCTAAATCTATGCAGTATGTTAAACATTTTTTGCAGGTGCAGGCTGCAAAGTTTCGCAGAAATTGGCCTACTAAGGGATGGACATATCCTGCTTATGATTCCCAGTCTAGGGGTAGGTCTAGACGTGGTAGAGGCAGAGCTCAAGGTTCTTTAGGCCTAGAACAGGGAGTTCTCCTGCTCAGACTTCTGGTGAGGGCAGGGTCAGTCCCTTTAAGTAAACAGACCCAATGACCTGCCTTTTCAGCTGTCCAGTTCATTCTCGTCTGGCAGCTCTTTGGGAGGAAGACTTAAGAGGGCAGGGTCAGTCCTTTTCGAAAACAGACACCCAATGACCCTTTCTTCAGCTGCCAGTTCATTCTCGTCCGTGGCTCCTTTGGAAGGAAGGCTGTCTTCAAATTGGGATTTAATTACTCAAGACAGATGGGTTTTGGATATCATTCACCACGGTTACAGGTTTTATTTCCATACTTTGCCCTTTCAAAGGCATACATGCCACTCTCCTCCTCAAAGGAAGGAAAAGGCTCAACAATTCTCTTTGTTACCAAATAGGGGCCATTCATTCAGCAACCGTGTACCCACCCAGAAAGGGCCTTTATTCTCGTTCCTTCCTAGTAGTAAGAAAGGGAAGGGAGGGGAATGGATTTATCTATCCTCAACACTTATCTGGACATTCCCAAGTTCAAAATGTTGGCGTTACAACAGCTTTTACCTCTGCTGGGCAAAGATCACTGGATGGTAACTTTAGATCTCAAGGAAGCTTACCTTCATGTGCCTATAAGACTAAGTTGCAGAAAGTATCTGCGCTTTCGAGGAAATTCTCATTATCAGTTCTCTGCATTGCCCTTTGGCTTATCTACTGCCCAGATGAGTCATCAAGGTTCTGGCTCCAGTGATAGCTTACTTCAGGCTAAAAGGAATTCAAATCTATCCTTATTTGGACGACTGCCTGATTCTGGCTCAAGAAAAGGAAGACCTTCTACAGCATTTGGAATATGTCATAGCAGTGCTAAGATGCCTAGGGTATTCTGTGAACGAAATAAAGTCCAGTCTAGTACCCTCTCAAGACATGTGCTTTCTGGGTGTGAGACTGAATACAGCAGCCCAGATGGCCTTTTTAACCCGGACAAACAAAAGAATCTCTCCAGTTACTTCCATCATCTATCTCTTCAGTCGGGCTGACTGCAAGGACAGTCCTTCAAGCCTTAGGGTTCATGGCATCTTGTATTCTGGTACTTCCCAATGCCAAACTGCATATGAGAAAGCTACAATGGTATCTCAAAAATCTGTGGACACAGCACTGCCAGGATTTGGACACTGTCATTCAAATAATACCTTGCATTCAAAAGGAATTTTTGTGGTGGGCTCAGGAATGTCACCTAAACAAGGGACTCTCTGTGACCCGGCCAGAGGCAAGTCAGATTCTAACGACAGATGCCTCAGATGTTGCTTGGGAGCTCATCTAAATGGAAAGTGGATACAAGACAAGTGGCCTGCCAGACTTCAGCATCTACATATCAACATGAAGGAGATGTTAGCAGTCCAGTTTGCATTGATGGCTTTCAAGGAGTTACTTCTTCCAGGGCAGGTGTTGATTCTAACAGACAACACAACTGTCATGTGGTACATCAACAAACAAGGGGGAACACATTCTTATCCCTCATGCAGGCAAGCAATGATTTTATGGAAACTGCTGGGAAACTGGCCAGCTTGCAACTAACTCTACAGGCAAGGTTTCTGCGGGAGCACAGAACTCCTTAGCAGATGTGTTAAGCAGACAAATCATGGATCCCCACGAGTGAAACTGGATCTTCATGTATTTCAGAAATTGACAGTGTCATGGGGAACTCCAGACATAGATCTGTTCGCTTCTCCACTAAACCACCAGCTGCCAAAGTTTTGCACAAAGGGGTTTCATCACACAGCTTGGAAAGTGGATGCTCTTTCTTTCAGTTGGAAAAATCTTCATGTGTATGCCTTTCCACCTCTGCCTCTTCTTCCAAAGGTGCTCCTAAAGGTCAGACAAGACAAGCCAAGGATGATTTTAATAGCTCCAGATTGGCCTCGGCAACACTGGTACCCACTACTAAGGAGTCTGGTAAGGAAGCCTCCATGGCCTTTGCCTTTGATTCCACATCTGTTATCTCAGAAGGACGGTCACCTGCTCAATGTCAAGCTTCACTCTCTTCATCTAACAGCCTGGCATATTCTGTTCTGAAACACAGCAGGTCTCAACTTCCTCAACAAGTTTTAAATGTGATTATGGAAGCCAGAAGACCTAGTACAAGGAAGGTGTATGATTGAAAAATGGAAGAGATTTTTATTTTGGAGTGCAGCAAAGAATTTGGAGATTTCTGAGCCTAATTTGAGTGTGGCTCTTCAATATCTTACTGAGTTATTGGACAAAGGTTTGTCCTTCTCTTCCATTAAGATTCATGCTGCAGCAATTTCAGCTCACTATGATTGTGACCCACCATTGTTTTCGCATCCTTTGTTCAAGCAGTTTCTTAGAGGGGCAAAGAATATAAGACCCCCCGTGAGCTCCTACTCCTGCCTGGGATCTCAATTTTGTGTTGGAAAACTTACTCTACAACCTTTTGAGCCTGCGGCTGCTGAATTGAAATACTTGTCATGGAAGACTGCTTTGTTGTTGGCTGTTACTTCTACATGAAGGGTTACTGAGTTGCAGGACCTTATGGCAGTAGAGCACTTTTTGATTTTCCATAAGGATAGGGTATCATTACGTGCTAATCCTTCCTTTATGCCTAAGGTGGTTTCTAGTGTGGCTTTAAACCAAACTATTCATTTGCCTACTTTCTATGCAGATCCCCAAAATAAGGGGAAAAGATTTTGCACACTTTAGATGTACATAGGCAGTTGCGTATTATTTAAGCAGGACTAAGGATTTCAGCAGTCTCAGCAGTTGTTTGTTTCTTTTGCTTTGAGTTCTCAGGGCAAGCCTGTGTCTAAGCAAACTATTTCTAAGTGGATTGGGTTTGCATTTCATTTTGTTACTAACATCATGGCAAGGAGACTCCAGCTGGGATTAGGCCTCATTCCACTAGGGCTACTGCCACTTCAACAGCATTTCTAAGGGTGGCAACTAAGGATATTTTGGAGGCAGCTACTTGGAGTTCAGTGCATACTTTCTCTAAGCATTACCATCTTCCTCTCTACTCTAAATCTAGGGCTGGTTTTGCCACAGCTATTTTGCAAGGCATGTTGACAGCTCCTGCTTCCTTATGATTTGCCAGCCTCCCTTAACTCTGCTTTGGGATTCTACCCAATGGTTAGGACTGCAGCAATGTGGAATGAAGAACATAGTACAGTTTTGTACCTACCATAAATGTAGATGTTCGAGGATCCACATTGCTGCAGTCCAATTTACCTCCCTCCTTCCCTCTGTGTTTAGGGGTGGTGGTGTGGGTTAGGATACTCTTGTACATTTGTATATATTGTATATATGTTTGGTGCAGTTTTTGGTTTTTGGTTTGGGCCTTGTCTTTTAGGGTCTTCTGACATATGGGGCAAGAAAAGACTGAGGATATGACGCCGTCATGCATTAGTACCCTGACGCCCTGACATCAGTCTAATCGCCTTGACCCGACCGTCCAGCCAGCACTATTATTCGTTGACTGGACAGCCTGGACTACCCTGGTTAGGACTGCAGCAATGTGGATCCTCGAACATCTACATTTATGGTAGGTACAAAACTGTACTTTTTTTGTAAACCTTGTTGATTTTCGGCAAGGGTGGTGATGGATAAGAGAACTATACAAGTGAATGACAATTCCGCTGTTAAACATATTTAACTTCCAACTGTATTGTCTTGGTAAGAGCAGATATGACAAGTCTGAAGAGTATGGATCATATGCAGAAGTCAGAGGTTGAAGGCTGATGTACAAAACTGCACTACTCTGATGTTTTTTCAACTTCCAAGTCCAGAAGATTTGAAAACCTTTCCTAGTTTTCTAGGAATTATTCAGTATTTCACAAAGCCTGGATGTACCATACTTCATATGCCTGATAACTGTGTCGCTAATAAAGCTGTTTAAAAGTGCAGCTGGGAAAAAATGCTTTGAATTTTTTAAAGAACCTAGCTGTTTCGAAATTAAAATGCTTCAGTGTGAATAAGCCAGTTCTTTTGCAAGATGTCAAATCAGAATGGTATGGAAGGTGTGATCTTGTAAGAGATGCTTGTTTCCTGTGGTTCAAAAGTATTTACAGATTCACAAAAGAGAGATGTACCAATTTATAGGAGCTGTTAGCAATAATCTATGGGTGTGAGAAATTCTATGAATATGTTTGTAGTAAAAAAAAAAAAAAAAAAAAGTTCAGGTATAAGCAGAC
Organism: Protopterus annectens; assembly: GCF_019279795.1. Lineage (NCBI taxonomy): Eukaryota > Metazoa > Chordata > Ceratodontiformes > Protopteridae > Protopterus > Protopterus annectens. The sequence continues at coordinate 575,759,895 of NC_056746.1, forward strand.
CACTCAAATGTTCTTGTATAAGACACTAGCTGATTTGCCAAGGATGTTAACTTACTCTATAGCTATATGATCTGAAAATGATATACAGACCAGGCAAGGAATCACGCACATTTGATGTACTAAATGGAAAATATTTACCAGACACACATGAAGAATTGTCAGCAGGACTAGAACTCTGATAACTTAATGGTTATAAAAGAAAAAAAGAGGTGTAATGACACTTAGAAATACATTTATAAATGATATTACAGTGAAAGGTTTGTGTGTGAAAATCATTAAGAAAATAACTTAATTTAGTCTCATTTAACTTTCTAGACACAAGGAAGTTATGTCTGGGGTTTAATATTCAAAGTGGCAACATAATGGCTCCCAGTCAGTTTTGAAGACAAATGCATGAGATGATACGAGAAACATGAATGACATCTGGGAATACTAAAGTACAAAGAAAGACCAAGAGATGTAATATTTTGGCCAGGAGTGTTTTTTCATGTTGAGCAAGCTATGGTTAACTGAGCATTTTCTGTAAGATATGTCTTGGACTTGTAGAACAAGGATTTGACACGGTGTGTTTATAAAACTGTAGTTAATGATTTGTGATGTTTCCCATTTAGTTTTGTTTATTGGCATCAGGTGACATCAAAGCTGGGAGGGAGGGGGGCTGCAAGTAAACAACTGAACTGGAGGGGATAACTTGAATGTGGTGGGACTGTTACAGCATATCAATGACCATTACCTGTGATCAGACGAGATTCATTAATTTCTATCCACATGCTGTCGGTATGCACCTACACATTATAGCCACTTTACGGACTATATGTACTTCACATGTCTGACGGCTAACCTTGAGTAAAATGGATCCCTAGAGTTCACTCCAAGAGCTTCCCTGTTTTCCCCCTCATCATGGCTCCAAAAAAGATAATTACTTTTTTTTTTAAATTTTCCACACTTTTCTTTCTTTAGCTTCCTGCCGTGATTTTAACACACTGTGCCTAGCCAAGATTTGTCTGTAATAAACATGAAAGCTCTAACTGAATTAAGTCATAGTGGTACATCTTTGAGCCTTATTACATCATTTTGATTTATTGATGGTTTGAACAAAAAAATGAGTAAAGAAACAAATTTAGTCTTATTTTTTCTTTCAAGGAAATTTATTTGTCTAACGCTTCTTGTTCAAAGTAAACAATACAGTAGTTCCAAAAGATGTGAAGACAAGGATATGTCTGTTCTATCTGTGAGGAGTGCCTGCCCTCTAAAGAGAGTGACTGTTACCTTCTGTGCACCCCTCTCGTGTTTGGTAAAAGTACAGATGGGCAAAGGCATATATTACACAGCTGAGGGTTGGGGAAAGGAATCCACAAAATATTGCTAAAACCCACACAGACAGCAAGTACTTGCAGATTCCACAATAACGGCCAAAAACTCAGCCAGTGAACCCAAGCACTGTTAGATGGTGACATTTACTTGATGTGACGCTCTTCCAGTGACTAGTTGCTATTGCATAGTAGTTGCCCAAACAATCGCAGGAAATCACTAGTTGAGTACAATGCTGATATTTGTCTGTGATAGAAAGTGAAAGATTTATGGTCACGTTTCTTCGATACATAGCAGTGAGCTGCAAAGATAAACTCCTATCAGAATAAGTTTTGTGACCCCACTACACACATCACGACCCCTTATTTCAAGAAGAAAAAGCTAAAGATAATAGTGAACAAAGGACCAAAATCGGGGACAGCTTTTACCTTTATATACTTAGAACACTTGTAAAATAACAGGCTTTCCATTACCACTCCTTTTAAGTCTAAAACTAGAATGTCTGTCATCATTTACTAAACTGCAAGCCTTACTGGTTTGCCAGAAAAATACAAACTTTATGAGCAGCAGACTAAAAAATAATGCAAAAAAATGAGAGCGATACTACAAAATAGGGGACAGTCGAGAGCAAATACTCCCCTCATGTATGCCTACATATCAATATAAGGTACATGCATAGAGATGTGGCCATCAGTTACAGACACTTTGTGACTGCTTATTTCAGGTGTTTGTAATTTAATGAATTAATAAATACATGGCAAGCAGGAATTTCTTCTGAGCTCACTATTGTCAGAATACAGTGTGCAGCCCACTGCAACCATCCTCCGTATACCTCTCAACGTCTTGGCTCAAAATGTAATGAGAAACAGAGGACAAAAATTGGGAACAGATAACTGCATTTATATATTTCGGGAGTTGCTAGGGTAACGGGCTTTGCATTAGCATGTTTTTGTCTGGAGCCTAGTAGTCTGAAACTCAAGTGTCTCTCATTTACTTGGTGCATTCCTCACTGATCTGCCAGCACACCACATATTTAACAAAAAAGAAAAGCAACCAGAATATGATGCAGAATCAGGGGCAGTAGAAAGTGTAGAACAGAGCGAGTGTGTTGCATCTTTAAGAAGCATTTCAAAGACCGAGCATGTGTTAATCTCTGTGCCATTTTGAGACTGCAGCCAGAGAGTGAGCATGTGTGAGTGTAATAGCTAGTTTGTGTATATGTTTATCTAAGTTAAAGTTAATAAGCCTCAATCCTGATGTTTGTATATAGTAAAGCTGCTTGAACAGAACCCACAAAGTCTCGTCTGTTGTTTACTGACTAGACAAGCGACATGCTGTCAGAACTGGGATTTCAGAGACTGCTTTCAAGAGCTACTAGGTGAAGGTAAACCTAAGAGAAACGAGCACAAAAGAGCCAGGCAAAGAACCAAAGGTAATAAACTTGCACAGTTAATTTTATAAAAAAAGATAAAAAGGAGCATTACAAGGGCACAGACCGCATTATGAAACAAGTGAGAGATTCAAACAGTTTGTTAATTAAATGAAATTTTTAAAAAAATAAGAGATTTGATAAAACCAGCATCAGAAAAGTATATAAGGGGTTTGGAGTTACCTCAGAATTGCAAAATGGCATGTTTAGAGTAAAACAAGCACAAGAAAAGTATAATGGGCGTCAAAGGAAATTAAATGAGCAAAACTAATATAGTAAGGGCAGAAAAGGAAGTGTAAATCAAGGTGACTGCATGTTTTGGCAATGTGCTGTGTTTTGGCATAACTACTACTTCGTATTGTATTCAGGGCATAAATATTTCAAAGTGTGTAAAAGTGCTTATAGCATGTACTTATTACTGTGCATGAATTCCGAAGAGTGTGTGTGCAAAGTGCAACTATTCCGTGAGGTACAGTCAAAGTACAGCCATTTCAAAAAGTTTCTTGTGCTGGGTGTGTCTGTTTGCAAAGTGCCACCATTGTAGAATGTTTCTTGCACTGTAAAGAATTATCTGGCAAGATACTGTAAAGAATTATCTAGCAAAATACCACAGTTTTGGAGAAGTTTCAGTGTGCTGTGTAGTGTTTATTTGCAAAGTGCAGTTACTTCAAAATATTTGTTGCTCTGAGCTTCTTCTGCCCAGTCCTTTTGCACAGCGCAGTTATTTGAAATGTTTCTAACACTGATAAGAGGTGATTTTCTATTTATTTTTTTTTTGCAGTACAGTAATTTCAAGACTATTATGGTGCCCGAGAGACTTATTTCACAAAGTTCAGTTTATTCAGAGGCTTGTTATACTATTGGGCATAGTCACGAATACTGGCATAAATTTTTGGCATATGTATATGTGTGTGCGTGCATATTTGCAAAATCCTTTACTGTTATGTGTTAATATGGCAGACGGATTTTGAAAGCCCTCACCACTTGTATTTCATCAGAATATTGCAGAGAATTGGAGAGCAAGAGTAGGGTATTTTTATACAAGCCGCTTATTTTGACAAAGATGCATGTACCAGAGCATTCATTTTGCTAAACCTAGCTGGGTCAGCGGCCATTTAAAGAGAGCGTTCATTTGTGTATGCACCAGCAGTATATGAGGGAGAAGCTGAAAATAGCTATATTGTTTTACAGGCTGAATCAAAGGAAGACCCATGAGTGTTTGAAGCGCAAATTCAGAGAAATGTGTAACCCCCACACAGATATTGCATTAGAGAGGGATTTGTTTTACACAAGATTAGAAACCATGGGAGACTTTTGCAGCTTATATCACTGACCTGATGAACAAAGCTAAAATGTGTCGGTTTGGTGACTTAAAAGACGAGTTGAAAAAGGACAGGCTTGTGTCTGATATTGAGATTTGTCAAATCCATGAAGTTACAGAAAGGCACACGTAGTATGCTTGCAAGTGCTAAGAGCATGCTTTTGGCAGGCTCCAGAGCAAATGTAGACAGCATGCAACACTTGGCAAACAGAAGAAGGCCTAAGCATGTGACAGCCACAGCCCCTGCAGGTTCCCCGAGGAAACCACATAGTTTTCCAGCAAATTCTAAGATTAGTTCAGTTAGCATGCTCCGTGCAGTGTCAGTGTGACAATCCAAATCTAAATTTATGGTTAACTGTCGCAATTGTGGTACCGATCATGAGTCTAAAAGAGAAATGCTTGGCATTTGGTCAGCAATGCCACAGTTGTAAGAACTGGAACCATTTTCAAAAGTTGTGCAAATCAAGTAAACCTTACATAGTTATAAAGAAGGGTCACTCAAACAAGCAGATGCAGTGAATTTGTTGGCAAAGAACGAGTATTTTGTACTGCCCAGATTAATGGCAAATCCACCGAGTGCAAAGTATACATTGGTTCATAGTGTAATGTTATGTCAGCAGACACATTTGCTTTAAATGAGAGTTGGTGAACAACTCAATGTGGCTAGTAGTGTGAAACCTGTTGCTTATGAAGGTGAAGAAATTCAAACCGAAGACTCAGTAGTGCTTTCTTGTTATTTAGCTAGCACCTGTTGCAGCTTGTTCTATGTAGTCCAAAGACCTGTGCAGTCGCTATTGGGTCTCGAGACAGTTTAAGAATGAATCTGATTTCTTTTACCAAAGTAGTTCATCATACAAGCACACATCCTAGTTCCAATTTTTCTGAATCTGTTTTTTTCCAGAGTATGGTGATGTTTTCGATGACAAGTTGGGCAAACTTCCAATTGTGTATTCTGTGAAGTTAGGCCCAGAGGTCATTCCAGTGATTAGACCAGAAAGAAAAGTTCCGGTAGCTATGCAGGATAAAGTTAAAGCTCAGTTTGCAGCAAGGTGTAATTTGTCGAGTTGCAGAACCAACTTGAATGGGTGTTGTCCATGGTAGCAGTCCACTAAAAAGGCTCAGATGAAATCAGGATATGTATTGACACAAGAGATTTTGAACAAAGCATTAAAGAGACTGCATTATCCAATGCATGCAGTCAAAGAAGTTGCAGTCCTAATACCAAATGGTACTGTTTTTTTCTGTCTTGGATGCAAAACGTTCATTTTGGTAAGTGATGCTTGATCACAAATCCTCATTACTAACTACTTTCAGTACACAGTTTGGCAGATACAAATTTCTAAGGATGCCATTTAGAATAAATTCTGCAAGTGAAGTCTTTGTGTGCAGTGGAGCAAATTTTTTCAGGTTATCCTTGTGCCAGAATAGTAGATGATTTATTGGTTCGAGGCAGTGGTGAAGCAGAGCATGACACAAACCTTAAGAGAGTTCTAGAAAGAGCACAGGAAGTAAACTTAAAGCTCAGTCCTCTAAAGTGCAATATATAGGTAATTTATTTACCAATACTGCTTGAGACTAGACCTGTATAAGCAAGCAGCTATTCTTGAGATGCCAGCACCTGATAATGTTCAAGCTGTACAGCATTTTCTTGGCATTATCAACTATTTAAGCAAGTTTATACCAGACTTCATTGAGTTGACAGCACCTTTGAGAGAGCAGATGTCAAAAATGTTACATGGTCTTGGTTGGAGCAGCACCAAACAGCGTTTGAAACCTTAAGCGGAAAATTGCCACCCACCTACATTAAGATACTGTGATGTCAGTAAACCAGTAAGTCTTTCCTGTGATGCTTCAAAATTTGGTCTTGGCGCAGTTATTCTTCAAGAAGGCAGACCAGTAGCCTGTGCATCTAGAACCCTTACCCAAACTAAAATGCAATATGCTCAGATTGAGAGAACATTTAGCAATAGTATTTGCTTGTTCAAAGTTTCATGATTATATCTATGGTCGAGCTATTCAGATTGAAACTGAACACCAACCAATAGTTACTATTCTGAAGAAGCCTATGCATTCATCTTTAGCGAGATTACAAAAAATGATGCTCAGATTGCAAAAGTACAACTTCATATTGGTCTCTGTGAAAGGCAAACTTCTTTATCTGGCTGTATCTTATCCAGATCACCTAGAAATACAATGGAACAGCTTGACGTAGAGAATTCTGGCTTTGGCATAATGGAAGTGTGTAATTTTTCTACTATGAGACTTGATGAGCTGAGAAATCATATAAAGACTGATCCAATTTTGCAAAAGCTCAACCACTACATTAATGTTGGATGGCTGTCAAAGTCATCTAGTATAACACCAGACAAGCAAACTTATTTTCCTTACAGAGATGAGATGTTGAAGATGGCATTTTCCTAGAATAATTGTTCCTGCTTCCTTACATGAATGTATCCAGGTTTTGCATCGTGGTCACCCAGGGTCCGAATGTACCAAAAGAAGGGCGAGAGAGAGCTAATATTTTGGCCTTCTCTAGTAAAAGATCTTGATAAAGTGCTTTCTTCTTGTTCAGTATGCAGTAGTACTAAACTGCATTTGCAACGAAAAACACTTAAACTAAGTCCGGTTCCTGAATTACCTTGGTCAGCAGTGTTCCACTGAAATATATCCATGGCTAATCAGCATTACTTAGTATTTACTACCTAACCTAACATCCGCTGCTATCACTAAGTTGAAATGTCATTTCTCAGTCCATGGTAGTCCACACAAAGTTATTTCTGACAGTGGTACTCAATTTACTAGTCAGTTGTTTCAGAAATTTGCAAGAGAATGTGACATTAGAGGAGATGAGAAGGAATATCCGCAGTCAAATGGACTAGCTGAACGTGCAGTACAGAGTGCAAAGCAATAAATTGAAAGGTCAAGGCCTGACAACGCCAATATCTTTTTGAATTTACTCAGTCTCTGAAACATACCCTGTGACAATATACTTGGCTCGCCTGCTCAGAGATTTCTATCCACGCAAACCAGAACAACATTGTCTATTAGTTCCAGTTTGTTAAGACTTAAAGCTAAGAACAACAGAACCATTAGAACCCAATTATTCAGGAAGCGTTCTTTCCAGAAGTCCAGCTGTGATAAATCGAGCAGATTTCTTCGTCCTTTGAATGAAGGAGAGACAATGAGGATACAAATGGTGAAAGGTTTCAACTGGATTGGTCAAGTAACAGGTATATGTGCCGAGCTGTGATTCTATTTCGTAGAATCTGAGGGTGTGGAGTACAGGAGAAATCGCAGACATTGTCTTCTGTACCAGAACTGATATCGCAGCATTGTTCCCGTGATAAAGACTCTAGATTTCCGAATCCAGACAATGTTCCTGTTGCAGAACGTGTCTTAACTTCTACTTCCATTCCTGATGATGATCCTGATGTACCTAAGGTTGAACATTCAGCAGAGGCTGTCCCGGTTGCTAAATCTGTTTCTAAATTTTATGTCACATGTTTTGGTCTTATTTCTAGACCTAGTGTGAAATACACAGTGACATGGATTTGATTGTATGCATGTGTATCTAGCTCTATAATTGCATGACCGATAATTATTTGTATTGAAATCATGTTAATTGATCTTGTCAATATTGTGTAACCTACTTCTCAAAGAGGGAGGATGTAGAACAAAAGCGTGTGCGTTATATCTTTAAGAAGCGTTTCAAGGACTGAATGTGCATATAAATAAATACTGAGCACATGTTAATGTCAGTGCCATTTTGAGTGCAGCCAGAGAGTGAGCATGTATGAGTGTAATAGCTAGTGTGTCTAAGTTAGTCAATGTCTCAATCCTGTGTTTGTACATAATAAAGCTGCTTGAACAGAACCTACAAAGTATCATCTATTGTGTCCTGACTAGACAAGAGATGCTTCTATGGTGCACACTTTACCTCCTACATGATGCTGGTAGTGGCAGTATGATTGTAAAAAAGTAATAGAAATGTTGTTAGAAACTAGCAGCAGCAGGCAGAATGCTCGTTTAAAAAAATCTCTGCACTCTCGCATTAACTCCTCCATTCACTTTCAGGCAGCCTAAGCCAATAGGAAGAGCTCCTAACTGGTTCATGCAGCAGACTGGTGAAACGTGCCTTGAGTGACATTTCTGACATCCCTAGGAGCTCTGATTGCACAAAGCATAATGATGGGCTGTTTTGAAAACAGTGTTGCAAAAAGATTGTCGGTCTTGTTTCATTTCAAATCTCCTCAGAACAAAACGGAGTTGAAAGATCACCTGGTATTTTCAATTTAACAAAATGTCGTTTTTTTTTTTTTTTTTTTTTTTTTTAATGGGGGTGGGTACTGTAGCCAAGCAGGCCATGCCATGAGCTATCTCTGAGATTTCTATGAATGAGCTGTTGAAAATAAATTGGTTAGAGAGGGGATCTGAATTAGTGAGCTTTTTATTTAGAGTCTGAGCAATGTCGGGTTTTTTTTCACTTTATATTTGGTAGACTGTTAATTACCCACTTTTCTAGGCTGTGAAAGATTTCTTGTGTAGTTTACTGAAGCTGGTCAATGTTAGCTGAACAAATGTGGGTAAAGTCATCAACATATTGAACTAGGTTGACATTATGGACAACGGTGTGTATATAATTGATGAAGGTATTAAATTGACTCTAGCATGGAACCTTGAGGCATACTATTGGAAGTAGGTTCTGAGGAGGAAAATGTATTTCACTGCACACTGCGTAATATTTATTAGGAAGGCAACTGTTTTTATACAACTTTAGAGGAGATGAGAAAGAATGCATTGCAATTAAGGCTTTCTTTAGTTAAGTTTGGTAGGGCAAGTTCAGTACTGTATCCAGACCCAAAGCCAGGATGTCTTTTTGCTAGCAGATTATGGGTTAGGTGTCTTCAGATATAGTTCTGAATCCTTTGTTGTAGTTTTTTAGAAAGTGGTCTGTAGTTTGGTAGATAAGTTTGTATCCCACCCTTGTGGATTGGGATAACGTACATTTTCCATAGTACAGTTTTATATTGTTCAGCAATTGGTCTTTTGAAAACGTATAGGTATCCGGTAAGATATGTCCCTTGCAGCTAATTTTTTATTTATTTTTTTAAATACTTTCAGTCTGTGATCAGGTGCAAGCATGGTATAGAATCAATCTGATGTGTAAAACCTTTGCCTTCTGCCCTCCTGAAATGGCACTGGCAAGGCTTCATAAGTAATATTCTTTGGAGTGAATTGCCAGTAGTTCAGTAATATGCATTTTTAACTGGCTCAGTGGTGTAAAAGAGACGGGCTTGATTACAGCTGTGACCAGATTAAAAAAAAAAAAAACGCACAGCCATGACCATTCAACCTCAGTTCAGCTACCAATGTCTGTGCTTATGAAGGCTATGGAAACCCAGTATACATTGTAGTATGAAAGGTGGCAGTCAACAGCTAGTGTGATGATGGGGGACAGGTGCTGAAAGCAGCACATGTGAGAAGATGGGATCTTAATTAGATTAGTTGAGGGAGCAGGGGCAGATGGTGTTGAGGAGATGATATTTTAGAGCAAGCGTGAACGTCTTTATTCAAGGCGCTTATATTAGAAGGTATGTTGTTCCATAGTGTAGTAATGCTGTAAGAGTAGAGGCTATGTCCAGCCCTTTTGCTGGGTTTGCATACAGTAAGAAGGTTTTTACTACTGGAACGGAGGGATCTTGGAGTATATGACTGTAGCATAGTTTTAAGGGTGGGATAGCAATCTGATTGGTAAATTAGTTTGTTTGCAGGAAATAAGTTGTACGTACTGAAGGTGATGGAGGAATTCAAGCCAGTTTAATTCACGGAGCGTAATGGTGTGAGCAGTAAGGCGCATCAGTGGCAAATTTAGCTACTTTATGATAGCATGACTGAAGTTTGTTCATTAACAATGTATGAAGGCTGGAGAAAATAGGCGCCCCCATACAAATGAAAGGGGAGTAGGATTGTGTTAGCAAGTGTTTTTCCGATAGACTTGTCCATGAAGTGTTTCTGCCTATATAACTTTACTAGTTTGAAGTGTGTATTCTTAATGGTGTTAAACTCACTTTTGAACATCCTATACTTGTATGGTGATGCCCAATAGTTTTGCCCGAGTTTCAATTTCAGTATCGTTTAGAGAGTAAATTTTGAAGTCTTAAAGTGGACGTTTTGGAGAGAATAACAAAAGTGGAGGTTTTGGGGAGAATAACAGTTTAGTCTTGTTTTGATTCAGTAGCGATTGTTCTTCATTTAGCCAGGTTTCAATAGAGGTAAAAGCATTTTGTGGTGTTAAAAGATGTTGAAGGTTATTGGAGGAGACAATGGTGGAATCATCTGAATGAATTTTGAATGAGGGAGGTGGTGTGGAGGTTATTAGTGAAAATGTTGAATGTGGCCCTAAAATGGATCCTTGTGGGACACCTGTTTTATTAACCTGGTATGGTGACAAGACTACTTTGCCAGTTTGCCTGTGTAATCAGCAACCCATTTTTGGGTGTGTTGGGAGCAACCTAATGTAGATAGTCGTCGTGTGAGTTTGTAATGCGACACTGTGTCGAATTCCTTTGATAAAGCTAGTAAAATTACTGAAACTAGGTGGCCTTAGTTTAGAGCTTTATTCAGTGTCTATGAAGGGTAATAATGTGGTGGTTGTGCTATGCCCAGATCGAAATCCATGTTGAGTAGGTATGAGGAGATTGTTGCGAGAAAGAGATTTCATTATTTATATGTGTATACATTTTTCCAGCAGTTTGGACAGAGGGGAGATGATGGAGATAGGACAATTTTAGTTTATTGTTTTTTCCTCCCTTGTGTAAGGGGATTATGATAGAGTTTTTCCAGAGGTTAGGAATTTTAGACTTTAGTAAGGATCGATTATAAGGATACTGGCAGGGAAGGCTATTGATTCTAAAGTGAGTTTTAGATATTCTGGGGGGAGATTCAGTTGAGAGGGAGCTGGCTCTTAATTTTTGAAGAAGCTTGATTATGAGTGAAATTGGAACTGGCTGTAATGAGAGAGTAGAAGTGATGGGTTTAATAGTTTCTTGGTAGATGGAGGACAGGGTTGTGGTGTAATTTTTAGCAGAGTTTGTGCAGGAATGAGGTTGTCTGAAGTTCGTTTTAGTTGCAGGATGTTTTACGAGTTTAAGTATGCCAAGTATGAATTAAACATATTGGCTATGAGAGAGGCCTTTATCAGGAGCAGGTGAAAGGCTTTGTTTGGACCCAGGTGTAAGGAGTGATGAGATTGTTTTCCAGCATTTTTTTTTTGGATTATTGGTTTTGTTGATTATTTGCTGGGTGATTTTTTTTTTTTTTTTTTTTTTTTTTGTCTGCAATAATTAGCTTTTTGTGCTTTATTACTTAGCTGATAAATTAATAAATTGGTGTAAATTTTATTCTTATGCCAGTTTTTCCAAACTCTCTCTTTTGTAGTACTTGTTTTGTTACTTTAGTTAGTCATGGTGCTTGATTATCTCTCCCCTCAGAACTCAAAGGACTAAAACTAAGCTATTGAACGTTTCCAAAAGTTTTATTGAACTAGCTAATGGCTTCATCTAGAGGTAATTTTTTTTGTGGGGACCAGTTTCTAGTTTTTAAGAAGCTGTTAAATAATTCTGGATTGAAATTGATTACATACCAACAAAACAACCAGAAATGTCACTAAGCACTAAGGGAATTTGGGAGTATTCATGCGGGTCAGATTCCAGGATTTAGTCTAATGTTGCACCTAGTTGATTGATTATTTCACTGCATTCTGGTAGGAGTAGCATTTAGTAGTGTGTAGCTGTATAAGTTGATGCTGTTTGGTGAGCCAATGATCAGATTCTGCCAGCTGATATTTTTATTTATTATTTATTTATTTTACATTTGTTGACCAGGCTAGTCTAACTGGATATATGTCCATTTTCAGTAGAGGCCCGGGGAGATGAGCTCCAAGACATGGTCCAATACAATAATACAAGAACAAACAAATAAAAAAATAAGAAATAAAATCAAATATTCTAGTAAAAATAGCAATTTTCCTAGTACGTAAAAAATACTTCAACAGTGGTAATGTGCATTACAGCATAGAGGTTGTAACAGGATGTAGCACATCAGCAATTGTAACATGTGAATTACAGCATAAAGGTTAAGCAGGATCTAACACTTTGGTCCTGCACCATAAAATAGTGCTGTTTTTAAGTATGGAGACATAATACAGATTAAGTCAGAAGTAAATATCACCCATAATAATAATTTCACAGGTGATGTTTTCAATAGTCCAGGACAGGAAGACTTCTAGTATTGGGATGTTTTGGCCAGGGAGTATGTGCACTACTGTAATGCATATTTGTTTGTTATTTAGTTGTAATGATGCTATCAAGAGTCTCTGCAGTATTAAAGGAATGAACAGGTTTAGAGAAGGGGAGATATTGAGAAGTTGTAATGCAGCTCCACCTCCTTTTTTATTGGT